>NW_022985074.1:496025-682499 GCF_010015585.1 Eremomyces bilateralis CBS 781.70
TGATGGGCTTGAATTAGCTGTACAACGTCGGGATCAAGATATAATCAGTGAAAATGGTACTTCTAATGACGTTCCCGCAAGGCGCCAGCGACGTTGCGGACGCTGTCGCGAGCCAGGACATCGCGTTGAGACCTGTACAATGCCTCAATTAGCTATACCAGAAAACGTAGATCCTAGCCTACTTCCTAATTAATAAATTGCTTCAGTAGTTGTTGAGATATTCAGGTTACGGTAGTGGGCCACGGTTGAGGTGGGCGACTCGGTGGTTTGGGCGACTCGCTGGTGGATTACGTTAAGTTAACTAGTTAAAGCTAAGTTTTAAGTATAGCTTCTCATATCACCAATCTACACCACTACAATTATTTCTAAGAGAAGAGTTCTCCGAAACGAACGCGATAAGTTTTGACCCCTTTTCGCGCCTGAACCTAATTATATTATTCACTTCCATATCATTGATCGTCCGGATAGCTACATCGACAACGGATTGCCATTCTGTCTGGGGAGATTTGAGTGGTAATTTGTCCAAAGTGAAGCCGTCGACGAATTCCATCAGAAACCCAAGACAGGAGGAATGTTTTCCAGTTGAGGTTATCGACGCTAGCGAGGTAGCGTTGATGAAGACGTGTCCGTATATGTTTAGGTTAGGCGTACCATGGTACTTTTACAGTCTTTGGTAAGCCTCACATTCCTCGTCTACTGAGGCCATCCAAAGTCAGAGGTTGAGGCTATGCTCGGCCTCAGTTAGCATGTGGCACCGCTCCTCATTAATGGACCCCTGTGTGAAGAACTTGTTGGTGCTGCCATCAAGTACTACCTTCTGGTATTCAGGTTCTAGGCCCCTGGACCACGTAGGATAACAAAACATTGTCCTCATTTCATTGCAGAATCGGCAGTCGAATGGTTTCAGCACCATTCGACGTCGAAGTCCAGGCCGGGAGTATTCAATCGGACTGGCATGACACGAGACATCGTAGTGAACGACTCAAAGATGATATAGATGACGCAAGCAGAAGAGACTTGGAACCAACGCTGATACCGCCAACCACTGTAGCGAGACGACTTCTCGGATTACAAGCTCGGCACTTGAAAAAACGTCCCCGTCGACGCCTAGATTGACGCCGTCACTGTGGACCAACAGGTCCGTACCCTGGACACAAACAGCGGGTGTTCCTATCCGAGAGGAGATGACGGAAGCAAATCCACGGGCAGATCGTTCTTATAGTGAAATCCGTCGATGAGGCGACGGGCTCCTACCAGGTGATCATTAAGAAGCGTACGCATGGGTAACTTGGGGATCCTTGTGGCGGATTTCTAAAAGACGGCGGAAGTAGAGGTTGCCAGGAAAATAATGGGAAGGTCGGGATTTGAACTTGGAATTCGAGAAATATAAATAGAGACGACCAGAGTTTGATAGGAACTTGACAAGAGTTGGTAGAGCGAGGACTTTACCATGCCTTTTATAACTGCACAGCAGGTAAATGGTCAAAAGAACGAATATCATCTTACTCCACCTGAGGAACAACGAAGATTCATTCAATTGACTAGTCTACCACACTCGTAAAAATGAACCGCAGAGGCTGTTTAGGTCTTCAATCCCAACTGCGCGAGTCGGCTTGAATTGGCGATATATAGCCCGACTCCAACTTGAGGTTTTTTCTTGATATGCAATGTGTAACCAGCGCTGTCCCTGTCGGGTATGGTGTATCCAACAGAAAGTAGAGAGTCTTCCTTCTTCCATCCTTGCGATATTTCAAACACGCTCTTTTGTACAACCGAACACATCTCGTGCCAGGTACCCGTAAAACGCCATGCCATGCAATGCGAATAATGCGCCTCTATTGCCACGCTTCAATGATTTCCAGTCCCTCGCTCGTGATCGTACAGTAACCCCGCCATTTGTCCGTTGGGTATCGATCGTCGCTATCTGTCCTTATACACCTTCGGCTTCCACCCCTCCTTCGCCTCCTCCGCCGTCTCCGCCGCCTCTGCCTTCGTCCGCACCTCCATCTCTATCCGCTCCCGCGCCCTTAAAATCTTGCTCTGCAGATAAAAGCTCCCCCCCTTCTTCGGGTCGTTCTGGTCGAATAGTCGCTTGAATCGTTCCATGACTTGCTCGGCGTTCATGGCACCGCCCTTCGGAGGGGCCACGTCGAGAATCTTGCATGCTTCGTCGAGGGTGAGGCCGGAGGATGCGAAGGTGCCCCCGGAGCTGGAGTTCTTACCGCCGGCGGCGGCGTATTTTTGGGAGGCGGAGGCTTGTCGATAGGCTTCGGCGAAGGCACGGCCGACTACTCGGGTGCCGGTCAGGACAACCTGCGTGATGATTCGGTGCGCCTGAGACTGTTAGCCACAGGATAATGGACATCAGTGTTGTTGTAGCCAATTCGCATACCATTTCTTCAAGGCGCAAGCTTGAAATGCGTGTCAAGCTATGGCCTTATTAAATTGCGACTTAGAGCGCCCGGGACGGAGATACTGATAAGGTCGAGGTGCTTGAATCACGTTCTCAAAGAAAATCTTGGGATGAAGTCGGGATCGGCTGATGTTCGGCTTTCGGGAAAATGTTGCGATGCATTGCACGTGACCAAGGTGAGATCTTCAGGGGTATTTACAGCTTCATTATTTCCGGTTCCGGAATTTCACCTCGTGTGTTGACATTGGCCTTTCATAGTGACAAAGAATATTCTACTCAACCAAGAATGCTTGACAGGCAGACAGGCTAGATGGGCACTGTCAAATCATGCGAACGTACGGCAATCCAAACTCTCAATTTCTTCAATGCCGCCAGATATGGACATGCGTTCCTTGTATTACGCCATGCGTAGCAAGTCGAGTGCCACAAATCCTACACCGGTGTTCCGAGTCTCGCATTCCTGTGAGAGCATACGGCATCCAGAAGCAGAGGAAGCAACCGCAGAGGAGTAGCGCGACGGCGGAGGCACTAGAACCAGGTACAGTGATCAGCAAGTGATATCTTTTCTTGCCTATGGCTTCATGAAAGTGTAATACGGTATGCACACTCACTGTTGTGTCAATCCCACTTTCCGCTTGACTTTCGACACGAGAGTATTTCCGCAATTGGGACACAGCACAGGAGAAGGACCAGACCCTAGTGTGTGCAGAGGGACAGAGGGACCTTGATAGCCAGCACTCGATTGGGACTCTTGGTCATATCTGGTATTGACAATCCGGAGTTGCGTCTCAGCATCGATGATGTCCTCGGCCCCGTTGTCTAACATAGCTCTTAGCAGTCCATTCGCAAGTCAGAGAACCAATCGTACATTGATGGAGCTGCGCTCTGCGAAACGCTATCTTCGCCTCCTCGCGTGCTCTTGCTTGACGGCGCCGCTCCATCTTCTCGGCCTTGGATGCATCCTTCTCCGCTGCTTTGAAGCCCTTTCTCTCTGCCTTCTGAAGGGTTTTCGATTCCTTTCTAACGATCTTGCGTCGTTTCTTGTCGATCTTTGCCTCTTCGTCACTGAGTCTGCAGTGCGCACGCTGCAGTTTGACGTCTTGTTTGAGTAGCTTGTAGTCTAGCCCTTCTGGATCGAGACGATCGATGGGCGTTGAAGGGATAAAGGAAGAATGAGGTATTGTTCCAGTCTCTTGCCCCTGAGTGGGTGGTACATCGGACGGGGTATGTGTGGCCGTGGAACGTAGAGGAGTGGCCGCTACGTCTTGCATTGCCATAACCACGGGATTATCGCTGTCGTGTGCGCTCTGAATGAAGAGCTTCTTAGAAGCCTGGAATACTCGACATTTGCGAGACGGAAGATCGGCGGACAGCCAAGTAATCTCACCTGGGTAGAAAGATCGAATCTAGAATCAGGATAAGGATAAGGATGGAGGAAACAGACTATTTAGACTGAGGGGATACATAAATCTGAGGGATTATCTTGCGCGACGAAGGTAGCTGAAAAATGAGATAAGACAGTGGAGAGTAGACCGGTGATTTTCTGTAGAAGCCATGGCGATGTCGAGTTCCTGTAAAGGGTATCGACCACCTTGGTTCCTTCCACTCTAAGGTAATTATCATAGGACAGTTTCAGCACATCACGATTAAGAAGGACTTGGCACCGCGATCAAATTCCAAAGTGAAGTTGCTTTTGCTCAACCATTACTCCTTTCAATATCATTCGAGTAATCTCAACCACATATCTGCAGATCCACCTATCTCACGCTCTCACGCTTAGCAGGCGTGATTCACACTAACCTTATTAAAAGTCCTCCAGAGAAGCGTTTGCACTGTGGATGATAACCCGGAGAAATCAACCCCGCATCCATCTACTCGACTATGCCACTAAAAGCCCATATAGTCGCTCGAACGCCGGGCAGAAGAGCAAACGCGGCCTTTCCAATGCATGAACAAAATGAAATCCAGCTCTCAGCCAAACATGGGAAGATGGTCCAAGGAATTAGTGGCCGTTGACCTGCGGTTCATCCGCCACGGCAGTAAGCACTGAAAACTGGCCACCTGCCCCGGCCCAGTTAAGGGACCTCTCCCTAACAGCAGTGTTATCAATGAGGGTCATGGTGGTGACATCGTCATCGTTCCCGATACCCAATTGGTAGTTGGCATTGAAGCCAGTGGAGTAGGCTTTGCCCTCGGTCGTGACAACAAGGGTGTGGTCGGGACCGCAGCAAACCTGTTTCGCTCGGAGATCTAACCATGTTAGCTGGATCATGTAATGGAGAGTAGCAGGACTTACTGGGAAGGGCCATAGGCTGCAGCAGGATCTTGGGCTTGCCCGACTCATTCTTGCGGATCATCTCCTCGTCCTCTAAGGTGGCGGCTTGGAAGTCAATGCCAATCTGGCCGCCGTCCATTCGGCCCCAGATCAAACAATCTCCGTTCGCCGCGACCGCTGCCGAGTGGTGGTTCCCACCGGACAAGTGCGTCACGCCTTTTCCACTCAATCCTTCGATCTTCTTTGGACGGGGAAGCATCGCGCTGTCGCCACCAGCGGTCTCCGGATCTCCAGCCTCACCGAACGAGTTGAGGCCCCAGCCCCAGACATCATCGTTCTGGTCGATGGCGAACGAATGGTATGAGCCGGCGGTGACGTAGCGAATCTTGCGACGATACATGCCAACTTCGCGGGGAACAAGGCTTTCCAGTCGACGACGTTCAACCGTGCGATATCCGAGTTGGTCGGTTTGGCCGCAGCCCCAAGCGGACACCTTACCTTTGTTGTCGAGTGCGAGGGCATGGTTAGCGCCGCAAGCGATCTGGACGATGTTCTTGAGGTTGGGAATAAGAACAGGGGTCTCCTGGACCATAACAAGTTTGTGCCCAGGTTCGGAGAATCCGAAACCCATAACGCCTTCATTGCTCTGCGAGGTATTATTAGCAAATTCATTCCCTAACCGTCTTGGAGGTCTTGTGGCATTTGTTTACGTACTCGGAACGTTCCCCAACCATAAACTTGCCCGTTATCGGTGAGTGCGAAGCTGACGCTGTCACCCGCTGCAACTTGAACAAAATTGGTGCCTTCGGGGAAGTGCTTAGCAGAGACAGCCGTCGGGGTAGATTCACGAGGGTTCAACCCGGAATCTTCATCATCCGAGTCGGAATCTTCGGCGTCAATATCACGAAGTCCACCTTCCCAGGCAGTGTCGCGGCCCAACGCGCCTTGATCGTTGACACCCCAGGTGAGGATGCGGTTGTCATGGGTGAGCGCCACATTGTGCATTCCTCCGGATGCGACCAAGACAATGCCGATCTGGTCGGCCGGGAGGAGTGGATTCAACCGCGGGCGCTTGACATCGATCGCGTTCTTCGCAGTGCCGAGACCCAGTTCTCCAGCACTGCCTTCGCCAAAGACGAAGACGTTGAGTCGGTCGGTTGGAGCTTGGTTGATGACGGGAAGGGTTGCAGGGGCCTTGGCCTTCTTGATCGGCTTTGCGGCGGCCTTCTCCGCTGGAGCCTTGGTTTCCTTCACCTTCTTGGCTGGCGGAGCCTCTGTATCGCCGTCGGCCTTCCTCTTGCCTTTCTTCGTGGTGCCGTTGGTCATTGGCGCGTCGGCCTTAGCGCCATTCTTAGGTTTAGGATGGTCGCCGTTGACGAGCTTGTCGCCGCTTGTCGGCGCAGCTGGGCAACATTGTTAGCCGATCATATAGACATGACGCTCCTCGAAATGGCTCACCTTTCTTCGCAGTCTCGGTCGCTGCCTTTGATGCTGCCTTTGGCTTTGTTGGCTTTGCAGCCGGCTTTGCAGCCGGTTTGGCCACGCGCTTCGATCCTGTCGACGTGGAAGTGGTCGTGCTTCCAGTTCCCGTGGTTCTCATAGAGCGGGCGGCGGTCGGTTCCTTAGGAGGGGCCGCTGCGGTGATCTTGCGCTTTGCAGACGTGTTTGCTGCCGGTGTTTTGGACTTGGAGGCCGTCCCGTTGGCCTTCGCATTGGCTTTCTTGGGAGCCATGACGAAAGAACGTGATTGAGAAACGAAATAGACGAAATTGAGGAAAGGGTGGGATGCAATGAGAAAACAAACGATCCGAGGTAAAATGATGTCAGAGACGGGATGAAGTCAAAGAAGGATGTGACTGGGAATGTGAGAATGTAATAAAGAAGACGAGGTGTGCTGTTCAAGTACTGAAGATTTCGGAGTTCCAAACATTCAACACACGAATCAGCCGGACAGGTGATGCGCGTCACTTCCGGGCCAACATGACTCAATAGCGGAACAATAGCAACTGGTACTGCGTCAGTAGGCTTCCCTCGGTCATGTCAATAACAAACAGTCGAGTGTCAATAGACTTGTCAGTAGATGTAGTTGTTCCTGCGCAATACCATTTTGGTAGTGCTAGCCTCTACCGGCGCACAATAACACAATGTTCACTCTATTGTTTGGCTGTTTGGCCATTGTCACTTCAGTCTGGGCTGCCCAACCGTCCGCACCAGACCCGATCCCAGCTCCGCTCCGAGACCTGCCTTGGGGTGAGCTCAACTTCCTTCACACGACCGACACCCACGGCTGGCTCGGGGGTCATTTACAAGAGTAAGAAGAGTTCGGGTGCATTTCCTGGTTCAAGACTGATGGGTTCCCAGACCGTCCTTCAGCGCCGACTGGGGCGACTACATCTCATTCACAGAGCATCTCGACAGGAAGGCGAACGGCGACAACGTCGACCTGCTCCTCATCGATACTGGAGATCGGGTAGAAGGGAATGGACTCTATGATAGTTCAGAGCCAAAAGGTCGCTACTTGTTTGATATTTATAAACAACAGCGCATCGATTTGATATGCTCGGGCAACCATGAACTCTACAAACGGAACTCGTCCGAGAATGAGTTCAACAAGACCGTCCCGCATTATAAGGATGGCTACATCTCCTCAAACATAGATATCTACAGTCCCGAGACTGGCGAGTTGGTCCCGCTTGCGCCTCGCTTTAGAAAACTCAGAACACGCAATAAGGGCTACAACATCCTGGCGTTTGGTTTCCTATTTGACTTCACGGGCAATGCGAACAATACGGCGGTAAACACTGTCGAGGATACCATCGGGCAGAAGTGGTTTCAAGACGCTATCCGAGACGATGACCTTGACCTTATTGTCATTATCGGTCACATACCCGTCCGAAGCAAGGAGTACACTCTCCTGTTCCGGGCGATTCGATCCGTGAAGTGGGATATCCCGATTCAGTTTTTCGGCGGGCATATGCACATCCGGGACTTCAAAGTGTATGACCGCGTGTCAACCGCTATAGCGAGCGGGAGATTCATGGAGACCATCGGGTGGCTGTCGATCTCTGGGCTGCCTGATCCCGAGAAGCCGAAGGTCAAGATCAACGAGAAACAGCGAAGTATCACCGCGAGTCCGTCGTTCTCGAGGCGGTATATCGACAATAACCTGTTCTCACTCATGCACCACGCGCGGATGAGCGCATCCGACTTCCCAACCAAAAAAGGCCAAGCGGTTTCAAAACAGATCGAGCATGCTCGCCACGCGCTGAATCTCGACAAAGTTGTCGGCTGCGCCCCTCAAGACTATTACCTTTCCAAGAGGCCGTACCCGTCGAGGGAGAGCATCATCACCTGGCTTGAAGAGCTCGTCCTCCCAACCGAACTTCAAAAGTCCAAGCGAAGCACGATCGGCATCCCAGCGTTCGCCATTTTAAACACCGGTGCCATCCGATTCGATCTCTTCAAGGGCGTGTACACCCGGGACACCACTTTCTTAGTCTCTCCGTTCACCAGCGGATTCAAGTATATTCCTGACATCGAGGCCGAGACGGCTCGGAAAGTGCTACAGTTGCTCAATTCCCAGGGGCCCATCCTCGAGCAGATGGCGAAGGAGCACGGCGACCTCACCTGGCTTGCCCCACCTGAGCAAGTTGGCTGGCTGGCCCAAGAAGTGGAGGTTGGTCCAAAACTTGCAGCTGCGCGAAGCGACCAAGTTGTCTTCGGGGACGACGGTCATAAACACGACGATCTGGTGCCGGGTTATACCACCAATGATGACCATGGAGACGACGGAGATGACACGATACACCAAGCCGTCAAGTTCTACCAAATGCCAAACTGCATCATGGCCGAGGTGGGACCGAAAGATCCCAAGACTGTCGACCTGGCATACATCGACTTTGTCGAGCCGTGGGTGCTGCTGGCGTTGCGCTTCTTGGGCGTGAAAGTTCCCCCGGAGACGCCGCAGGTTTATATGGATGACAAGATCCTTGGCACCCATATAGAGGATTTTATTCGAGGTAATATAGACTGGAAACCAAAGGATGGCCGATGTTAAATTTCTTGGTCTGGACATTAAGCGTGCCTGTTTCCTTTTCGCGGCCTGTCACTGTATATCGGGAGTATAAACCTAGGTGTTAGTTGACATCCAAATTATGCTCTTGCCGCAAAGTTATCCGAGATATTTGAACTTTCATCTCGCCCCATTAATCTCACCATCTTGTACAGGTGTCGGAATCAGTTCTTCACCAACTGATGGTTAGTGACTTCCGCCCCTAAGCCATCTCGTGCATCCCACCAACTTGCCCAGTCCACTACCTTTCGCTTCAGTCGTGCCTCCTCGGCCGCAAACACCAACGCGTGGCTCCTCACAATATCATCAGGAGAACACCCGAGGTGCACGCTCTGTGCTTCTTCGACACTCATGGTTCCACTCAGAGCAGCTGATACAGCCTTAAGGAACTGCCGTATTAGGCCACTGTCCCCTCCTCCATGACCACTACCTCCGTGGGCAGGGTTATAGGTAGTGGACTTGCCCGAAGCAAAGTTGTGGACGGTGATCGTATCGCTGTCGTATTCCATCTCGCCCTCCGTGCCGTATATCCTCCCTCTCCTCTCGCAGATCTTTTCGGTCATGGCGGTCCTATGGCAAGGTCAATGGTCGATTTCGGGAGGCAGCGATGTCAGTAGTATCCACTTACATATGCATCGTCGCCGATTTGGCTGCTTTGCCCTGTTGGATAGAGCCATCACTGGACAGGACGTCGTCCCACTCGAGCACGACGGTCTGATCATCGCAGACATCATTATCCGATTCCCAGACGCAGCGTCCAAACCAGTTTCGTTTCTTCACCTCTTCCTCCGGCATATCTACCGACCAATCTTCCGCCAAAACGTCGAGAAGCTTCGTCTCCGCGACTCCTTGACCTTTCGCATAAAACGACTCAATCTCAGGGACGACGATATCCACCGGCCAATTAATATTCCCCTCTGAAAACTGTTGATCCCGGTAGATCTTCTTTGCGCTGAATTTGCAGGATGGCTCAATGGGGCATTGCAGGCAATTGGTGGCGTTCCCAGCTGCGGCGGGCTTTCTAGCACGGCGGAAGTAGTTGAGTCGACCAGTAGACGAGACGCGAGCGGGTAGATGAGGCTCTCGCGTGGACGTTGCGTCCCCGTTGTCCCGAGGTGGCGTGGAGAGTAACCAGAGCAAAAAATCAAGGTCGTGACAGGATTTTGTCAGGAGGGACGGCGCTGTTCGGTCCTCCCGTCGCCAATTGCCTCTGCAATAACGTTAGCTTTCGTCCCACGTCCCATTTATTTAGAGTGACTTCAACAAACCTAACATAGCTATGCGAAAAATGCCACCACCCTACCGGCTCCGTATGCTCGACATTCAGAACCTCTCCTATAATTTTCTGCTCCACGACTAGATCTCGCAGCATCATGTTATGCGGGCTATACCTCAGCACATGACAGATCGCGAAGACTCTCTGCTTCTCCACCTCTTCCATCTGTCGGGCCTTGATCAACGCGTGAATGTCGTTGACGTCCTTCAACCGCGTTGCCAGCGGTTTCTCGCAGAGGATGTGAACCCCCAGCGGCCAGACTGCCTGGATAACGGCGGTGTGCATCGCATCCTGCACGCAGATGAACACCGTGTTGACGACGACATCCTCATCCCCGCCTGCGTCAATTGCGCTCGTGCTCTGCCCATAGCCCTGTCTGAGCCGCCGCGCCTTCTCATACACCACCCAATCTTCCCAGCTCTTGAACGACTCGGCCTTCTTCGGACTTCTGTTTCCCCAGATGTATTTCGCCCCAAAATCATTTTTTCGCCAATCGTTGATTTCTGCGATGGCCACGATTCTCCCAAGGTTATCCTTGTCGGACACATTGGAGATCAGCTTTTTGGAGTAGGACGATCCTCGGGACCCGGCTCCGATGACCAGGATGCGGGGAGTGGTTTCAGACATGCTCAATCGCGTTGGGAAGCTGACGAATGTTTATTTGTTGCTGTTAGATGGATTGGTTTTCAGGTCCGACAATGGGTCATATACCGGATTGCTTCCACGGTCGATGTAACCGTGTCATTGAACCGGAGCTTAAAGTGTTGCCTAATACGGTAGTACCCTGCCCATGCACGACGACGGACGAGATACGAGCATATAAAGGTTGGACAGGGATTCCTATGATAGTCAGGTAGCACAGCATGTATTGAAGCTTGCATAATGCAATTCACCAGCCGGTATCTAGAGCAAATCCGAGCTATCTTCCATGACTCCTGCTGGAAGGTTCGTTTAATCGAGGAACTTTACTCAAATGCAGCCACTCAGAGTCCCAAGATGCTCGACAGAGTCCCAGGTAGGATACCTATCAGAGGCCCGCGTGTAAGTGTGACTGGCCGACCGACGGCCGATAGTACGGGGTCTACTCTTTGATAGCAGATTTAAACCACCGTCGGTCACCACTTCATATCTAATAGCCTCGCATAGCCACGAAAGTATGAGCTCTCCATGTTGGCGGCGGTAGATTCGACTTGCAATCTGCAGGTAGTGCACCTGTCCTAGATCATCTGAAATACCCCAAGTAATCCGTTGATCCATGAGGATTAGTATATCCTTCAGCCCAGTGATGACTTCGGCCACTGCGGACAACCCCTTCATCCCGGTCTCTGCTCCTGCTTTTTATTACTGAAATACGTCTGCATCTGCTCCAGCTTGCTGACGAAGAAGCACCGCTTCGCCGCACTTTTCCACACCAGCACCCCCAGCGCGTCGGCATACTTCATCGCATCCTCGTATTCCGCGAAGTCGCGGAAATCCTTCATGATGAACCCGTTAGTAGAGCTCATTCGGTCGCCTTCGATCTGCCAGAGTCGGATCTGATCGACGACGGTGGGCGGGAGGATCTGTTTGCTTTTCTGCATTTGAGGATGTGCGTGCGCGGTGAGGTAGGAGATGATTTGCTCGGCAGTGATGCCGTAGCTGATGGCGCGTTGGATGGATTGCTTGGTCAGTTTTCCGGAGACGAGGTTCGGAAAGCGGCGGGAGAGGTTGGAGAAAAGGTTGAGGATGGCGATTTGGAGGACGGAGGCGGTGTATGCGTAGAGTCGGTAGTTGGTTTCGACGATGATGTACCCCTTGCTTGCAGGCGAGTGCGAAGGCATATTAGACCCGAAGGATGAACTAGACAACAAGGCGCCAGCGTCGGAAGTCAGAGTGGTCGCGAGCCGGGTAGGGTAGAACCGGTTTGGTTCGCTCATATAAACGATACCGAGATCCGCAAGGTCGTCAAGAAAGGTTCGCTGAGTGGCGGTGAGATTCTGGGTGCGATAGTCTTGTCCAAGCTCAAGGCTTCCTAGGGTAAATAGGAAAGACAGAACATCGACGTGATCCATGTGGCGCTATATGGCATGAGCACGAATATGTAATGGCCAGAGAAACGACGTACCTCGTCAGTTCCTTCCAGATATACGATCATTAATCGCCATACTTGAGAATTTACATCCTGCAAGAGGAATGTAAAGCCTTCTTGGGAGATAACTGGATACCCTCCTTTCATCGCGACGAAATTGCCTTCTTCCAGCAGTTGCTTCGTCCCGTTCGCAATCGGGGTGTCTCCGCCGAGACCGGCGCCAGCACTTCCGACCATGTAGTAAAGGATCGCCTCCCATCTTCCTCGAGCAAATGTATCCAGAAATTGAACATCGACTGTCCTGCTGCCGGGTGTACCGCAGGGGACGCCGAAGGAGGCTTTGGTTCCTCCACCAGTCAGTGCTTGCTGGAGCGACTGTCCGAAGTTGGTGGCTAATCGGTAGGCTCGTGCCCCTTGGAGATCTGAGACCTTGAGGATGTGTAGCCGCTCAAGGATGGAGATGGCTTGTTCCTTTTCCCTAAACGCACTCCTTAGCCTTCCACATTAGAATCCTTGATGGCAATCGGGCGTACGGTTTCGCTTCCGGTCGAATCCAGCACAGGAGGTCGGCATCTCGGATAGGTGAGGTCATGTACAACATGGCCATTACGATTGTCTTAGCTGGATGTGAGCATGTTAGCACCGCACTACGAATATAAGAGCTTCGGGAGAGTGAACATGCCCGAATGGGGTAGCATTCGACGGAATACTGCAAGAGCAGTTGAGGGCTGTTGATATAGCCTAGTGAAGACCATACCAGGCAGGCTCTCGAGATATTCGAGAGCCTGCACGGAGGCCGACATGGCGAAGGAAGATATAGTTTGGTGGTGGATTTGTGTATTTCAATCTGTTCGACTCTTGGAAGTGAGGAAGCTCATGGTACCTTCAGAGTAAGGATTCCGAGCAGTCCAATCAGATGCTTCATTGACAGCGATCATGACGCGTGAAGTCGCGGTTACACGTGATTCAAATCACGTGATTCAACCTTGGCGTCCATTCACTTGGGCAGCAAATGACTGTCTTACGCAACACACCAGGCAGTGCCTTGGTCACATATCAGTCATCATGGACTCTCAAAGGAAACGAGGCAACAGCCATAAAAGAGTAGGATAGATCTCGTTATCACTTCCGGGCCACCAAAAGAGAATGTAGTTTGCAACACCAGACATGGCTGCATCTGCCTGGTCTCGTCTCCCTTTCATTTGGCTACAGTTGAGCGTAATTACCTTGTCTCTTGCCATCCCAGATCAGAGCTACGAATCAGTTCACCGTGTCCCACAATCGAACCCCGTTGCACCATCTTCTAACCCGTTCGACAACTCTTGGATTGCTAACTGGGCTGTCATCGGTGACTCCTATGCCGCCGGACTCGGAGCCGGCCAACGCCTGGATTATGGCTGCTCCCGCTACTCCGGCGGCTACCCGAGTCTAATCGCAGCAGACGACCGGTTTGGCGTCAATCCCAATCGGACGTCTCAGTTTCTCGCCTGTTCGGGGAAGACGACGTCTGACATACTGGACAAGCAGGTTCCATACGCCCACGACAACCTTGACCTTCTCCTTATATCGGCGGGCGGTAACGATGTCTTACTCGGCGATGTTTTGGATAGCTGCATCTTCCAGTGGAAGAATGGTGACACCGAGAAGTGCGAGAGAACGCTGGATAATAGCCAGAGTCTGATCGATCATGATCTCCCCAACAACCTCGATAAACTCCTAGACGCGGTCATTCCCAAATTGCAGCCGGAAGGTCGGATATATTGGCCGGGCTACGCGCAGTTCTTCGGAGAGAGTCCGTTTTGCAACAATGTCAGCTGGAGCGTATGGCCGTGGATGCCAATGACCGAGAAGCAGATGCTGACTCTCGAGCGCCGACAACTGATGAACAACATGGTGGCGCAAACGAACCTCCGGATCAAAGAAGCGATTGAGAGGGCGAACAACAAGGTCAACAAGATCGGAAAACATCAGATACCTTCACCGATCGCCTTCGTGGACTGGGACTGGACGTCCCGAATGGCCGAAGGGAGATTCTGTGAAATGGACGTGAAAGAGCCGGATCCGATGAGGAATAAACTGATGTTCTTCGAATGGAATACGTTGGACGACGGCGATGACCCGACCATCATCACTCGACCGGCTGACCCCGTGCCTGCGGATTCGTTCGAAGGCAGCATCGGCAAATGGGCGCTCGAGACCCTCGCTGAGCATCCTGACTGGCTGGAATTCGGGCCGGACGGGACGGAGCCGGTCAATTTGGACCCAAATCTCATCGAGGTTGCCATGAGGGAAAGAGAGGCGTATGCAGAGACGGGGTTGGACGGTATTATTTCTTGGTTTGTGCCGGACTCGTGGAAGAGGGTGTTTCATCCGAGGGCGTTGGGTCATAGGATCATTGCGGATATGGTGCTGCATACCATGGCGGTTGATAGAGCGAAGTGGTTGAAGATCCAACCACCGGAACCACAAGGCTACGCTAGGTTGGAGTTGAGATAGGTATCTCGGGTATCATGGAGCTCTCATGATTGTATGAAATGATAATAGGCTTCTATGGATTGCACATATTGAGGGCTGAGGGCCAGATAGGCTGGGAAATGCCTGTGAAATCGATGTGCGACTTGCGAGATACACCCATCGTTACGAAGGCCTCACCAAATGCTGCGCGTATTGTCTCGTGTTTCTGATGGGAGCATCTTACGAAACTGCAAGGCTTCAACTTCATCGCGGCTCCCAGATGCTCCTAGAGAATCACGCCAGAGACGTGAGAGAAGTGTCCCAGGTAAGTCCCAAATATTCTTGATAATACCACCATGATGATCGCGTATAGAACCCTTCGCCTTATCGCCTTCGGACACCAATGAAAATTGGTAGCGATGGATAGAGTATTCTGGATCTAACCCCATTGGTCCTAGTGTATGGGGACCGTCGAAGTTCACGTCAAAAAGTTCCAGATCCGCAACATTTTGAACGTCTTGGACTGCAACGGCCTCGCTGCCTCGTTTATCACCTTTGTCCACTTGCCGTGCTCAACACATTTGCTTCGTGTACTTATATGAGTTGGTAATTCTTCCTTTGCATTAACCTTGGTTTTACAAAACCCCTCCGCAAACCTTAATTCTTTGTGCGCTTGCCTGGTTTTCCGAAAAATCGAAACTTCAAACACCGATACGTCAATATGGCTTCCAATAGCAATGGGCCGGTTTCAGACGACCGGTTCAAGGGCATGGCACATTCGGAGGCACACTACTTCAACAGGTCAGTCTCGACGCTCCCCAGCTATATCATGGCGGTAACTAAATCCTCGCAGCTACAATCATCATGGTCCGTACAGTACCGCATCGCAACAAATATGGTCGACTCTGTTCTAACCGCAGCTTCAATATCCTTAGGCATCCACGAGGAAATGTTGGTAGGTTCAAGGAAACAACCTATGCTACGCTTCTTCCAGTCGCTAACGTTACCTGTCCGTTAGAAAGATGAGGTGCGAACGAAGTCATACCGAGATTCCATCTACCAAAACCAGCACCTGTTCAAAGACAAGATCGTTCTGGACGTCGGATGCGGCACAGCCATCCTCAGCATGTGCGCACTCCCCCCGACGCTACGCGATACAAACTCCGCAAGTGCTAACCGATCTCAGGTTCGCGGTTCGCGCTGGCGCAAAGCATGTGATCGGAGTCGACATGTCCACCATCATCGACAAAGCGAAGGAGATCGTCGCCATCAACGGCATGTCGGACAAGATCACGCTGTTGCAAGGAAAGATGGAGGAAGTGGAGCTGCCGTTCCCCAAAGTCGACATCATAATATCGGAATGGATGGGATACTTCCTTCTGTACGAGAGCATGCTTGACACCGTTCTGTATGCCCGAGACACATATCTGAACCCGGGTGGCCTCATCTTCCCCGACAAGGCAACCATATTCATGGCCGGCATCGAAGATGGCGACTACAAGGAGGAGAAGATCGGATGTAAGTAACCTCGAGCGCATATTTTTGAAGACATGCTAACACCTGACAGTCTGGGACAATGTTTGGGGATTCGACTATACCCCGATGAAGAAGACCGCCATGACCGAGCCGCTGGTCGACACGGTCGATATGAAGGCCGTCGTGACCGACCCCGTCCCCATCGTCACCCTCGACCTCTACACTGTCAAAACCTCCGACCTCGCCTTCAAAGTCCCGTACACCCTGCAGGTCCGCCGCGACGACTTCGTCCACGCCCTGATCGCCTGGTTCGACATCGAGTTCTCCGCCTGCCACAAGCCCATCAAGTTCTCCACCGGCCCGCACACCAAGTACACCCATTGGAAGCAGACGGTGTTCTACCTGGACAACGTTCTCACCGTGCAGACTGGCGAGCAGATCACCGGCGTGTTGGAGAACAAGCCAAACGAGAGGAATCCGAGGGATCTGGACATCAGTGTCAGCTACAAGCTCGGCACCGATGACCTGATGCGGATGGCGTCCGGGCAGGGCGAGTACAGGATGTAAGTGGTCTCCCCCGCTCCCCCATCTCATCCATGACTTCCCGCTGACATGTCTCCAGGTGCTGAGCGGTTGACACGGTCCTAATCTGCAAACGCATTGCATGAGTTTCGGAGTTACCACGAGTATCTGACGACGGGAAGACGATGCCTCGGGTATCTGGCTTTCATATCCTGGGTTTTCTATAGACATGAGGCATGACCGATCCCCCTTTTCGGGCCTTGGAATGTGGGCTCAACCTGACCTGTAGTACGAATGATAATTGGCCCTTTTCTGGCTGTTGCGATGCGTCCTGGCGTGAGGTGACATTTGAGATCGGTTCACCAGGCCCTTCCGCCGTCCGCCATCCACAAGCAGCGCGTGAATTGCCTGTCGGTGACACAGGCGGGTAGAGTGGCATAACACGAGGGTTGGCATCTGTCCAGACCATGGATTTATCCTATCATACTCTGCCGTCAGTCTCAACTCAGGTGCTGACTGAACGCATGCAGGAATTCCTGCCTCAGGCTCTAACTCACCGATGTGTGGCCACATCGCATGCACGTCCAATCTGTCGGTTCCTTATATCGTATGCCACGTGGTTAAGCCACCCACCCACGCTCCACTGGTGGGGGTCTAATTACCAGCAAGTTGATCTTGGCGAACCGTAGCATGTCACCACAGGAAGTGCTTCATCTGGATAGCATCTCGGTACTCTCGCAGGCACCGGAACGTTGGCGGTACTACTATTGTGAGTCGAAGAATTTCATCCCTTAGTCGTCATCGAATATGGGGATACTGCGAGGAAGACATTTGGCATCTAGCGGACGTCGAAGAACTCAAGTTTGCCATCGTCGGTTCACTCCTCGCAATCCGAGCCGGTCAACAAGCCATCGCCACTGCCATTCATCCTAATCCTGAACACGACGAGGATAGTGAAGATGAGGACGTGGACGTGGACTGGGTGTCAACGGGACCGGCTTCATTGAATAACCCCTCCGCAGATGACTTGAAACGAAAATTCCTGGATTGATTAGCGGAGGTGCTGGCACGGGAAAAGAGCTTTCCCCAGGACCGCAACCGAAAAGATGCGAAGCATGTCGCTGCTACCGGATGGATAAATCACAACGATAATCTCCCAACTACAACCGTTTTGGCAAAGAATGAAGGACTGAACAATCGCGACACCAGAATGGCAACGTGGCTCCAGTCATGGCTTCAGGCCATTTCAGTGACAGGTCGACCTTCACTAAATCAAAACTATGCACTCTGGATCGGAAACAAGACTCATGAGGGACTCCTTGAGTACTCCCGCAGTCGGTTGGGATATTACATATCCCCAATTAACCAGCTTTCTCGCTCCATGGAGATAGTCCTAGCCAATTTAGGAGACTACGCTTCCTTAGTCACGCGCCTTCAAAGTCTCTCAGCCGATTTTGAATCGGACTCGAACCCCAAAACCACAGATCAACTTCGTCAGATAGTAGACGCAGCATATCAAGTACGCTCTATCTGGGGGCAAACTACGGACGGCATCCAAGTTTCTAAGGTACTGCGGCCAATACATATGCTAGGCCGACTGCGCGCTGCATATGAATGCTTCAAAACTACGGCGCTCAGCTTTTCGGACTTCAGGAGCGTGGAGATACAACCAGTGGAGATTCCTCGTTACGTGAAGATTAACGCCATGGCTTTCCGAAAAGTGGTTCAGGACATTGCGCAGAAGGATGGAATCAACAAGCGTCTTCTCAAAACAACATCGGCGCAGAAGTACATGGACGCAAGTCAACTACATATCCATGCGGAAGTTCAGATACTGGTCGCTATAGAAGGCGACCCTAGGTGACCTCGGCGCGCGCATCGCTACCTTGGAACCAGCAGAAAGCCATGCTTGCTATGCCACACATTTTTGAACGCCTACATCAAACTCTCCATGGACGGCGACCGCTCCTCAGCCTTTACATCTCGCCCATCTTATGGGAAGATGTATCCATTGTAGACTTTGCCTCGAATCCACGCTGCGGGACGTAACGTTAATATGTCCCTGGCAACGGCGGTGATAAGGACGCGTGGTCAGATTCAGGGGAAATTGGAGCGACAAGATCTAAATCGGCGACCACCGAAAGCGGAGTCTTCTGCTGGTATTACCCAGAGCGGGACATACACCAGCGGGAGCAATCAACTGAAGAAACAGCATCTGGCAAATCAAAGAGCAGCTATGGCTACGAAGAAAACCAAGAGCATCGATAATCACTCTCCATTTGGAGCCAAAGTAAAGCTAGTGCAAGTAAAACTTCTCCTTGCTAGCGGAGAAGAGCCGAAGTTGGTTCCCATCGACTTCCATATGCTTCCAAAGAAAAGGGACCTCAGAACCTAGGAGTATGGGAGTAATTATATACCGAATTTTCATGACTATTGGGGCGCTTGCCAGTTTGATCGAGGATTCCGGGAGATCAAATCATTGGAAGGATAGTACCGGATTTACTGGAATGAGGCTGACGAGCTTCCCGAAAACGAATATGTCAAGAGTCTTATTGGTATCAAGAATATTGACTTCGCCAGACGACTTTGGTAGGGTCATGTCATCCTACCCTCAAACCTTATAAAATGGTTACACCACATCGACTGAATCTGACTGAAGTTGGCAACGGCTGAGGTGATATGAATGAGGAGATTCATGGCTTCCTCTGAATAGTTGGTGGCCCTAGTGGTCTACAAGCGGCCTTCATCAATAATTGGGTACGGGAATAATAGCTAAAATCGGAATGAACAATGCTTGCGGCAAATATTAAGACCAATCCACAGACCAGGGGCCTGACAGAGAGGCGACACGATTTGCGTTCAAACAACAGCGATGGCGGAGACCACAAACAGATAATTCCTCATACGTTAGAGAATCACAAGAATTCGCTTGTTTTGAATAACACTGCGTAGAGGCCACGCTGGCGTGCTTGGGTGCCTAAAATATCGTCGATATCAGTGTCCATCAGTGCCACGCCACATGTAAATTCTGTTGCGGATGAACTCTCTGGTATTTTAATTTGACACTCGAGACTTTTCCTTAAACCATTGTAATGTGACAAAGGCCCTGTCTTCGTGAAGAAGAGCGATCTCAGTCGCGCTAGTTTGGCCGACAACCAAGACCTTTAGGAACAAGTCTATGGAAGTACTGGGCGAACATATCGAGGGCTGCTGGAAGATATTGAAAACGCTAATATGCTACATATTTACATGGGAAGTCCGTTGCAAAGACTGACCTTCAAGTCCGAAATGTTAGGTCCCTCATAAGGGAAAGGAGGTTTAAACTTCAGTTGACAGCTGGGCACAACTATGACAAGTTCATGATGGGCCGAGGATGGATGCCAAACAGACTGGAATTACCAATGACCAGATTCAGGACAATGTCGGATCTATAATTGATGCAGCGCTGCGGTTCATCTCCCAGGCTACGATTTCTGTCTAAGACCGTTGGTAAGACTGCTATCATGTCCATTTGCCAATCCATTGCTCTCCCACGGCACGTCACGGAAGTATACCACACCTCCAGGGGTATCCGCCAGCGGGTTGCCTTCTCCCTGGCCCGCCGTACCAGCGGTATTATTGAACCCGCAATTCTCATAAAACTTCTCCTTCCCGTAGGCAGCGATCACGCTAGCGCAGATATTCTCCTCCTTCGCTCTGTCCAAGCCCCACTGCACGAGAGCGCGTCCGTGTCCCTGACCATGGTACTCAGGCGCAACTGCAAGCCACTCGAGATACCACGACTCTTCTCGAGAACCGGTCCAGGGATTGATAAAGGGGTAGGCTCGCTCGATTACGTCTTCTAGGTCGGGATGAGCAGCACGGTTGGGAAAGAAGCAGGAGGTGATGGAGGTGTAGAGGTGGGAAAGGGGTAGGATGATGCGGCCTATTTGGTTAAGAATTAGTGTCTGCTATTAGGATTTGGTTTGGCTACGAGTAGTGCAAAGATTGGAGAGCATCCAAACGGATTGTAAAGACTCGGAACGCAGGAGATTCGGAAGTAAGAGTATCGCTTGAAGACTCCAGGGCCAACAGAGCTGCAATTGATGCTCCAGAGCACTTTCGAGAAAGAGGAATGTCCAAGCCGCATCATGTTAGTTACAGCACACCCATTTTTGCCTTGCTATGGTAGCTTTCGAGCCGTGAGGCTTGGCCCTCCGGACTCGCAAGTCTCAACCCAGTGACATCCTTCGATGTTGAGTAACAGTTCGCCCTTGACGTGAGGGTAGATGGCACTCTGAAACCCAATGCATTCGAAACGGATCACACTGCGTCGATGTCGCAGTCTGGATTTGCATCCAGGTCCTGAATGCACCAGTCCAATGGACATCTATCCTAGGAAAGAATACATGGGGGAATCGCAGTCGGAAAAGAAACGGACGAGTGTCACAAAAGTTGCTGCACGAGCGACCGAATCGAGACCACATCTTGCGTAGAGGCTTGGAACGCAAGACAAGGCAGAGCACAGATGTAGAATTCTCCGGTAGGGCAATGAGGAAGCTGGGATAGCAGTGGACCTGTTTCAGGACCTACAAGGTGCTAGGAGCCAACCAGCCACCAAGAGTATGGACGCTCTCAATCTGGCATGTTGTGCTGGTTACTCTAACCTCAGACACGCAGTTTATAAAAAGGAACAAAGGGTTTCTGAAACGCGGGGCGTATCTTAACAAGTGCTGAGAACAAGGGCCGGAAAAGACGTTGAGCGCCACTGTGATAGTGGCAATATGTGAATGTGAGCCCTCACATGGGAGGAAGACGTTGAAAGAACAGGTCAATGCGCGAAGGGACAGGGCAGCTACTCGAAAACTATAGTCCAGGTCCGAAAAAATATTCTGAGGGCAAGAGTATGGCCGGAATAGATGGAAATGAGCAGACAAAGCAGTTGTGCAGCAAAACAGGACATTTTGAACCAGGTTGGAGTTCGAATATAAAGCAAAAAGCATGGAATGATATAGGAGGAAATATTGAGACACTTACGAGGATCCCACCACCTTAACCCGTATTTCTTTGCTCCCTCAGGACCCAGCCTCGCCCAATGAGCGACACCAGTAACTATCTCTTTTCCTATTTTCTCGTCGTTCACGGTTGATACAATGAAGCGATGCGTCCAATCCCACCACTCCACCTGCATCCTTCGCAGCCAGTAGAGGTCATTGTCGGCAGGGTACTTCTCTCGGTATGGGTGGATGTAATCACCAAATAATACATCTTTCCAAAATCCACGGGCGTAGACGTTGGCCAAGGTAGGTTGTTCAGAGCGACGGGCGGGGCGGAGAGAGAAGGGCGGAAGGGCGGGGCGGGGGTTGATAGAAGTAGCCATGGCTGATCGGCGAGCGAGTGTTTGGCACGTGGGAGGGAAGGACCGGTATGTGAGCGGACACCAAAGTCCAAGAACTTAGGACTGGTTGCCTGGCCTTAATAAGAGACAAAAATAATGATAGATCGTCGGGGCACCGATACGGCAATCCAAGGAATGGAAGATTAGAAGGAGATCGACTGGGCCACGAAGAAGTGGAAGAAGGGGAACGATACGGGCACAAGCCACAAGGTCTGGTTTCCTGTGCCCTAAAACAAATTACAAATCGTTTTCTTCTCCGCTGAAAGTCATGTTAGGCTGCACGTTTCGATTCTTGAGAGGATCGATGAAAACTGCCGATCAAATTCCCTTTCGTAACGGGAGGTCTAAGGAGCCGCTCTTTAGCGGGCAGGTCCGCTCCACCGTCTATCGGCGATCCGCGGCTCTGGCGAACAATGAAATCGTTCGATAGCAATTCCTTGCCAGCCTGAAGGGGGGGAAGATCGGCTGTTCGAGAAAGCTTTCGTCGTTCCAAGTCTCCGAGTTTCATGATTCGACCACCGATCCACCAAAGGCGACCGCGAGACTTGATAGGGAAGACAACCATGATCTAAGTGGGGAAGAAAAGAAATCCCACCGTCGTGGGACCCTAGCCTTTAGCGCCGGGCAGGGTACGAAATCCCACGTTCCCTGACTCGCATGCGGAATAGAACAAATGCAATTGATCATTAATGTTGATTAGAAGGGAGAACAGAGAACTGCGGTTCGGCCGAAAAGGGAGGGATATGATCCAGAATAACGGGAACAGAGTATTTTACATTGTCCCAATAACTATACTGGGAATCTTGTTAGCACATCGCAGTATCAGATTAGACAGAGGTTCCTCGTTCATCTTGTTGGGGGGTCCTCCGACATCGCCTTATTGTACTATCTCTCGCCCCAACGAAGGCTTCGTCCAGCGTACCGGGGTAATCTCGACTTTGTCGACGCAAAAAAGCTGCGACGGGCTCAAGCGCAATCGCAGAACGGCAGAAATCAGAATTGAAAATTCACACCAAGAGACTAAGAGAGGGTCACCAGGGCCCCTAGCATCACTGACAATTGTGCCATACCCCAGCAGGATTGAAATAGGAACATTCTAATAAGCGACCAGGGAGAGAGGGCTGGCACTAAGCTTGCAGGAACTAGCACTCGCCTATCCGACGTGGTGGGATGCTCCCTCCGTCCCTCGATGGGATACTCACCCGACCGCTGCAGCGAGTCAGCGAGCCAGTGGAGTGAAACTGAGGAATACTTAACCTGGGTAATAACAATAGTACCTTGGCTTGTACGGAATACCAGTACGGCAGCTATCGAGGTCAGAAAAGGAAAATGACCAGGTAGGTACCATGTCAAAAGTCGGGGCCTCAGGGGACATCATGATGATTCCGGATCCCCCGGAAGGTCGATGGAAGGGAACGCATGAACTGTTGGTGAATCTGTAGTGCTAGTGTGATCGGTCATCGAAAAGAATATTTGAAGTCTGGATCGAGCACGGAATACGCCTCGTGTGGGAGAATCAGGAGCGGCGATCTAGGAACGGGAGATGCTTGGGACGAAGAGGGTGTGAACGAACGGGCGAATATCCAAACTGCTGGGACACATGGGTGATAAAGGCTGCTGTTTGGCCGTTGTGAAACGTTGCTCCGTGGGATGGGACCTGGGGATGGCTGTTCGCATCACGCTGCTGTGTAACTTCAAATCTCTACTTTCGGGGGATTTCACGCTGTGACACTGTGACGGATTCATCTGTGACCACCGTGCCTGTCCCAAATAATATTGAAACGGCAATATTGCATTGAGTACGGAGTACGAGGACTGTGTAACATAGAACGGTCAATTATCGATATAAGGGTTTGGATATTGACAACCCAAATTTGGGATATGTACCGAAATATAATCAAAAGTCCGTGATTTCACCAACCATGGGGTGTTGTCGAACGATCGTTGGTTAATTAATTGCTCCTCACGAAATGGCCGTCTCGGCGCTCTATCTCTATCTCTATCCGGATTTGTAGCGTACAGTCGAAATCTTCAATCCATACTTTTCCACTCTTTTGATATGTGGTACACCGAGGGGTTCGCCATCCGTGTAACGCCAGTCATAGAGCCAACTAAGAGGAAGCACATGACCATCATATATACATAATACAAGTGTCCAAAAACTGTACCAGCTAGAACGCTCATCCTGTGACACCAATACGCTGAGATACAACTTGAAATCGATGGCAAGATCAGAATCCCTCATCTAGTGAGGCCGATTATATGAGACGGTCCACTGAACGTCCCGGCCTTTGTACTGCGTTAGTATCAACAAGGTTTCACACGAGACTGGATTAGAAGCCCAGGGGTAACTCACGGATGATCATCTCCTGACTATTTCCACTCGTCACGCTACTCTCCTCCCCTTCCGTTGACGCCCCCTTCCCATAAATGCTCGTCGTGGTTTGCAGTGCGTCAGTTCTCAGCCTGTCAGCGGTGCTGTCGGCGTGGCTCCGATTCAACGTCTGCTCTCGGCTTTTGTGGCCGCTGCCAGTATGCAGGGAGTTCATCTCGTAGTTTCGCGAGCCATATCCGTAGGTGAGCCCGGCGATCTCAAGCCCAAAGCCCGAGTTGAAGGACCGCATGAAGGTCTTGAGGTTGGGAATGCTGGCTGCCATAAGTGACCAGCAGAGGAGGAATTGCGTCCAGACAATGGCGGAAGATATGGTGAAACTGGGGACTGGAGAGCTGACGGTCGGAAGGAAAAAGTAGAGCTTCAAGGCGGTGAAGGCAATTACGCTATGGGCGGTCAGGGGTTTGCTACGCAGAATTGTCATAAATTGAAGGGCAGACTTACGGGATGCGTAGCCAGAACGCGAAGATGACTTGGAACCTTCGCTCCCAGCTCATTTGCAGCGGGAGAATGAGCCAGGTAGGCAAAACGAGGAGGATTATCTCAATCGCAATGTCAACTCCAATGACTAGCCGCCACCTCAAGAGCTATATTAAGGTTAGAAAACGGAACAGCGGGTAATCATGCTGGGAGACACGAACCTGTGATGGACATTTCGCATCAGTTAGATCAGTCAATAAAGACTTAGGATCGCATGCCACAGATAACGCAACGATTGAGCCGGCCCCCCACGCGATAGCTAAGGTAATGGTTATAGCAGCGACCATGGACAGCTTCTTCATGTCTCGTGTGAAGAGTCGAAGGATCAGACACAGCACCGAACATTTGGAGAGGCAGTGCGCAACAACGAACATAATATTGGAAGCGAATAGCGCCTGACAGGGAGGTTAATACCAATGGATCTTTGCATTTGTTGGATGCCAATACATACCACTCCAGCTTGCTCAACCTCGCCAGGAGGGATCAAAGATGGGACTTTGCCTAAGCCATACTTCAAGGACAAGGCGATGGCAGCTACTTGAGCGCCGTGAAAGATCTGTAATACGATGTTAGTACCGAACCGCAGACCTGGCCTTAAACGCTGAACTTACAGTTGAGGCGAAGATCGTCCAGTCATCGAAACCATACAAGCCCCATTTGATATGACCTCGCACCACCAAAGAGAGTACGGTATATACAATGAAGAGGATTGTTGCGATGTAGATATAACCAGCATGGTTGCCATCAATGATGGGTGAAAACCTCGATGGATCAGGGAACGGGGACGGATCCGGTGCAGGAATAGAGGGGTCCATCGTGCATATCCCCCGTTGAAGGAAATGTTCAGTGAGAGAATGTAGTGGAAACGAATATAGATAATGTATCGGTGAACAACTCGCGACGACGGGCTGCTGACCTGTTCAAGAAGAGGAGAGGTGGGCTATTGATGTACAATCTTCCTTGAGTCGCACACTCTCAAGGTATCACCAGATCGTCCAGGATACTGGGCAAAGTGCACCTAGCAACGACGGTGACATGAAGAAGATGTAACAGCCTTCTGATTCAACGGTCCCTGGCAGGGAATGCACAGCTCAAGCTGGTGCGATGCTTGGATTCGACCCAAGAAAACGGTACAGAACGTCGCGGAAGGAAAGATAGAGATCGCGATGAGAAGTACGAAGATAGGCACGCATGGTGGTGCGCCAGGCCCACGGGATGCATCAGAAACGCAGCAGACAGTGACGTCTATGGTATTAGGGATGATTGGTAAAATGTGCCTAAATCCCCTAACAGTCGTAAGTCCTCCAGAGGATCCTAGGAATCTGCTCACTTCAGCTGGTCCCAAGCTATTGGCACCAGCGCTCCTAAGACCTTGCTTTGATGTGATCCTGCCTAATCCTGCTTGGTGCATCCCGATATCAACCATGTTGCAGTCAGGTCGGCTTCCCGGACTTACCCAGTATTACTGCGCCAGAAGCTGCGCACGGGATGATCCTCGCTCCGGCCAGGTCTCGGTTTCTCTAGTGGAATTGTGGAAGGTATCCTTTCCCTCTACCTCCCGTCCATACAGGATCCTTAGAGTGGTAGATCACATTGCGAGAAGCAGGATAGACCATTAGCTCAATGAGAAAGGGACATCCACTGAACTAGTGAAGATATAAAGAAGAGGAATTTAGAGCTCTCGACAAGGCAGCCGGATTCCGAATTACCGAACATTGCCTGAGGTGATTCAGATGGCGGCTAGGATGTCTTCGCTTTCTGGTGATCTAAACGTTGAGAATGGTGAGTTGGTGATGCATGGTCAAGGGGCTGTGGCTTGTTGAATTTGCGAGATATCTCGGTTGACGGCGACCAAGCTTCGAGCTTGGGTACGGGTAATACCAGGTAGCACTTCGTTTGAAACCATCATCACATCATAGCCCTCAAGGATGTAAGCTTTGGGAACCCGAGTTTTGGGAACTCATATTTGTGCGACCATTTATTTTCTCGATTCATCTCAGTTCACACTCTTGTCACGTACATTCCCTGGTGGCATCAACTCGCTCTCGAGAATGTCCCCGTCTCTTCACCGTCAGTCGGTTACGTTCAGATGCGAGGGAAGCCGCGATAAGATGAAACCGAACAGAAACCCCCGGGCCAAATATAAGCATGACTAGCTATATCGAGAATCGTATGCCGGGAAGGCTGATTGGAGGGTCCTCCCCCCACGTTGACCTGAACAACGACGCGACATTATACGTGAAGCCATTCTATGTCCTTCTCGCAGTTGATTCGTACTAGCCATTGGGCTATTGGACGCCACAGTCATTACATATTACTACAATGTCGCCTCACCATAAGCTTATTTTAGTTCAATTTCTTGAATCGGAGATGCTGCATCGATTCCGTGCGGTGTTCCGTATTCACAATTCAGGAATCAGGACTCTGGTCAGGACGGAAACCAGAGCATGGGGGTAGTTCGGACGGCAGCTTTACTGGGTACATGCGGCTGTCTGTGCTACGTCGGCGGATGTCATCGGGCGCAATGATGCTCTTCCGATATCGCCATTCGCCAATTCCACGTTCCTGATTGTGGACGTTGATTGTCTACCAGCAGCCGATCGAATCACGCAACCTTCCTATAGGGCATAGGCTTATATACCTACCTTACATTTCCTAATGTCGATCCTTCTACGATGCGATCGATCGCCGGGCTCAGAAAGGCAGTGATATGCCATCTTAATGCCCGGGAGCGACTAGAAAGGTGAAGGATGACAATGCTACGATCTTGCTACTCCGTACTAGCGTATTCTACCCTATTCCGTCGACATCCCGTCGTTGCGGGCGAGTCATGGACAAACGTTTCGATTGGACGGGGGAATCGGGAAGCGCGGGAACCAATCTGGGAGGGTCGTCCCGCGGCTGTGGAACGTACCCTGTTTTCCTTTGACTAGCGCAGCCATTAGCGCAACAATTGGGCTTGGCATATCAAGGATCCTTAAGTTCTTGAACCCTCCAATTCAGTGTTACCTGTCACCCAGCCAGTCACCAGCTGCAAAACTCACCAACTTCAATTGTTCAGAACACCCTTTTCAGATTATCCCCCCTCATTCTGCCTTTTGCCACTTTGTCTGATTCAGGTAACTCTCAGTGCTGATCCATTCTCTTCTCACGAAAACAAAGTCTTTGAACGATTCAGTCACTATCTCACTAACAAAATCGCGCTGCAAACGATCGCGATGGGCATGATGCGGGTCGGTGGAGCGATATCAGACCAGATTCACTTGATCGCCTTGTGGAAGGCCAGGG
This sequence comes from Eremomyces bilateralis CBS 781.70, assembly GCF_010015585.1. Taxonomy (NCBI): domain Eukaryota; kingdom Fungi; phylum Ascomycota; class Dothideomycetes; order Eremomycetales; family Eremomycetaceae; genus Eremomyces; species Eremomyces bilateralis. Next base: position 524,119 of record NW_022985074.1, read on the forward strand.
GTCTCGATTTGAGGTGGGAGGTGGTTATCGGAGAGATCTGTCGAATGTGGATCGCTAGGTCGAAATGGAGCACTGCTATGGTGAGCACCCATCCTGCGTAGGCATGCAACGCCACCAAAGTCGGCAATTATTTGTTATACTATGTACAAATCTGTATCCTTCTTTACTTTTGAAAAAAAGTTATATCCTAACGGTCAGTAACTTGGCAAAATACGGAGTCTCTTCTTCCGAAACATCCGTCAAGAATTTCAAATTGCCTTCAAGAACGCCTGGAGAAAAGTTGAATAATGCAAGTGGCTTTTGTTGATAATGACCCTGACTGTCCTGCATTCCTGCAACATTAATACTGGGTAAGCATACAAACACAGCAAGGTAACCCGAACCCTGGTTCCGGGCGCAAAAGGTCCGTGTCGGGGTCAACGATGACCAGACGTCCACTTCAGAGTCCAGACTCAACAACCAGTCTCAAATCTCACTGTCTCAGAGGCTCAGGCTATTTGAGCAGCATGTAGTGAAAAACTGAAAATGTGGCGTTCCCACGCTGTGGCTTAAGTGATAGAAAGGAGCAAAATGGAGGGATGAGCCGATGAAGCGACCTTCCAGTCCCCATTGCGGTAGAAGCGGGAAAGTGTGGGTAAAGACTCTATGGGCGGGCGTGGGATGGAATCACCTAACCCCCGGCCTCTCGTGATGTGATTGGCGTTCGAGTCCCAGCACACCGACTTACATACTACGTAGAAGGGCCCGTACCCCTAATGTGGACCTGACAGGCATCCCCTGTCTAAATCCAATTGGCCAATAAGAGACGGTTAATCCCTGCCAGTTATTCCAACGTACTGCATGCCTCTATCAAAACATGAGTCTTTGCGATATGAGATTCCCTGTTCCATGTTCAATGTAATGCAGACGGGGGAGTTGGCGTTTTTCGCCTGATGGCCCGAAACTCCTGCTGGGTTTCAACCGTTCCATCCATGTGTGGTCGGGAGGGAGTTGGACTGGTTCCAGACATGCCTTGAATCTGACAATCGGTTCTGTTACGTGAGAGGATGTCTCGTCTGGAGCCTGGACCGCGAGATCAATTGTTAACGGTCCGCCGTAGGTAGGCGTGTGGCGGCCAACAGGCAAGTACCCTCTCGAATGCGGTCCGGGGAGCAGCTTTCATTCTCGATCTCCGAGTCAGTCCCTCCCTCCAGTACCGTCTTCATGGAAGCTGGGAATGGAGCTCCCTGCACATCTTGCAGACCTTCTCTCCCTTCTCCCCCGCCTTTAACTCTTAACTGTCTTTCTTCCTTCAAGGCATCAATTTTCTCTTCCTTCTTGTTGCGCTCACTCACTTGCGCATTCACTGTCAATTCTCCTAAAGCCCCCCCTCAGTTGCCTGGTGCAAGCTTTCATCATGGAGTCTGAAAAGGAAGTCATTCCTGTGGTCACGGCCGTAGACTCGGAAGTCGTCGACAATCCAAACCTACCGACCGTGAAGAAGGGAACAAAGGATGACCAACGAGACATGTTCCGTATGGGTAAAGTCCAGGAGATGAGAGTATGTGCTGTCCAGCATGGTATTACCAGCATAATACTGACAAGGCGATCAGCGTAACTTCCAACTCATCACCATATTCGGTTTCTCCATGATTCTCATGGCGACTTGGGAAGTCGCGCTCGGGTATGCATTTTCCAAGAATGATCGGCATTCTTCCACGCGGAAACCTTGTGCTGACCGGATCATCCAGTGTCTCAACCTTGGGTCTTATGAATGGTGGGACAGCAGGTATGGTATGGATGTTCTTCATCGTCTGGTGGGGTTTCATTGCCATCAACACCTCGATGGCTGAGATGGCCTCAATGTAGGTCATTATAGCTCCTAAGTCCGGATTGCAAACTCTAACAGACAATAGGGCACCAACCTCTGGTGGGCAATACCACTGGGTGTCGGAGTTCGCCCCTCGACAGCACCAGAAGTTCCTAAGTTATATGATTGGTGAGCAATACTTCCTTCAAATTATAGTAGCGATGGGTATTAACTATACCAAGGCTGGCTTTGCGTCCTCGCCTGGCAAGCATCATCGGCTGCCACGGCATTTATTGCAGGATCCCAAATCCAGGGTCTTGTGATCCTGAACTACCCTAACTACACTCCCGAGAACTGGCACGGAACGCTGATGGTTTTTGCCGTCTCTGCCTTCGCCGTCCTCTTCAACACAGTCCTCGCCAAGAAACTCCCGCTTATCGAGGGCACCATCCTCGTCATCCACATCCTCGGATTCTTCGCCATCCTTATCCCTCTTTGGGTCCTGGGTCCGCGTGGTGACCCTAAGGTTGTCTTCTCCGACTTCCAGGCCTTCACTGGGTGGTCTCCCGCCGCTGGTACGCTCGTTGGGGTCCTTCCAGCCATCCTCCCATTGCTTGGCGCCGATGCCTGCGTGCACATGTCTGAGGAGCTTCGCGATGCGTCCGCCTCTCTGCCAAAGTCCATGATCTGGACAACCGTCTCCAACGGTGCCCTTGGTTTCATTATGCTCGCCACGTTCGCCATGACGCTCGGTGACATTGAAACAGTTATCAACTCGCCAACAAAAAACGCCTTCATTGAGGTCTTCTTCAACGTCACCAAGAGCTACAAGGCCACCAACGCCATGTCTTCTCTCATAATCTTCATGCAGATCTTCTGCAATCTCTCCATCGTCGCGACCGCCTCTCGTCAGCTCTTCGCTTTCGCTCGTGACGGAGGTGTGCCGTTTGCCTCGTACTTCGCTTATGTAAGTACCTCCATATATTTCTGACTCTTCATTTCCACAAACCTGCTAACACGCCATCCTAGATTCCCCAGGGCTGGGACATCCCTGTTAACTCGGTCATCCTCTCCTTCGTCAGCACCTGCCTCCTCTCGCTCATCAACCTGGGCAGTCCAGTCGCCTTCAACTCCATTTCCTCCATCTCCACCGGTGCTCTGCTCTCCTCCTACGCCGTATCCATCGGCCTGATCGCCTTCAAGCGCATCCGGGGCGAGCCTCTCCTCCCCAGCAAGTTCACCCTCGGCAAGTTCGGGCTGCCGCTCAACATTATCAGCATCCTATTCTTGCTATTCTTGTTCCTCATGAGCTTTTTCCCGAGCTTCCCGAGCCCGGATGCTGAGACTTTCAATTGGGGCGTTTTGGTCTATGTCGTCATCGTCCTATTTTCGCTCGTATATTATTACTGGAGGGGACGTCATGTGTATGTTGGTCCCGTAGAGTACGTTAGGAAGATAGAGTAGGAGGGGTTTTATAAAACGCCTGGGAGGAAAAGTCTGCATCTCCTTAGCGAGTTTATAGATTCGCATCTGACCGCATTTCGGCATCCACTCATTTGGGAAATAGACGCTTCTGGTGGCGTCCTCCAGCAATTGACTCCGAGATCCTATGCCTATTTGAGATGTACATTTAGAAATCGCCAATGTATAGCAGCTCCTGGCTCTGTCAGTTGTGGCTTCATATCCTTTGTACCGGCGGCGAGATATCAATTGTAGAACGACACATTCAACGTTGACTAGGTAGAGGATGTTTTTAGCCCACATCTCGATAGAACCACTCTAACGTAGTATGTCCGTTGTAGCAACTTTGCCACTCTCCAAACTTCATTGGTAGTATCGTAACACAGTCGAACAGATTGGGTCCTCGGGAAAAACGGACGCGTCGGGGGTCTTTCCAGTCCGCCGTACGGTATTGGAAGAGACAGACACCTTGTGGCCTCAGGCATAATACTATGTACATCCACCAGCCCTGGTCCACGCGACTATCTCAAGTCCACTGACAATGTAGATTAGTCAGCTAATTCCCCACATAGGCCGACCGATGTTGGCCCGAAAGGTGCAGGAATCAGTCAATCAATCAATGAAGTCCACGGATACAACATGACTTTGACGTCTGGTGCAGTGGAAGCATGTTGCAAGAAGTGGAGGGACTAGACAGCAGTAAATCGAATCGCCTAGATTTGGGCCATGTGACTGTGGAAAACAGATGCTCCAGGGTGAATAACGGACTCTGTTTATGCTACATCGCCATCCTTTGCAAATATGCCCCCAGCCGACGGTCCATATTCTGTGCGACTGGTGAATACGAATTGACCACTCGGTAGAGCCAGCCTCGCACCGTGAATTATGGTTTATTGATTTTCTCGATAACTTTCTCGTATTTGGCGTGTTTTCCGCAATTGTGTTCACTTTCAGCGACCTGAGCCACTTTTGTCTGCCCTCTGAAGTTAGAGAATGACCGTCATGGCTTTGGGTGATGTGTCGACGGCTGGGCAGGGCCAGATACGGACTCGCAGCTATCAGATGGAGATGTTCGAACGAAGTATGAAGGGGAATGTCATAGTTGCAGTGAGTATTGTTGATGGTTAGTCGGGACACCGCTTACCGATTCAGATGGATACGGGGAGCGGCAAGACGCACATGTTCGGCTTCATTAGCTTTAAACCAGCTTTCGATTAACATCCTAACATAAATAGAGCATTATTACGAATCATGGCAGAGCTGGAACGGTGTGGTCCAGATAAAGTAAGTTGATATGCTCTGGTCATTGGTTCCTGGCTGATCGGAAACATCAGCTACTTTGGTTCCTTGCACCAGGAGTCGCCCTCTGCAATCAGCAGTTTAAAACCATCTCCAGCCAACTCCCGTCCGTAAGGATGAGAGTTCTTGTTGGCTCAGATAACGTTGACCGATGGAGTGAACAACGTATTTGGGACGCTGCGTTGCAAGGGGTACGAGTCGTCTTCTCGACTCATGCCGTCCTCGCAGATGCTTTGAGCCATGGATTTATAAAGATGGCACAGTTGGCTCTGCTCGTATTCGATGAAGGTACATTCAAGTTCGTATAGAGAGCTGACATCATGCTCACGATCCATAGCCCATCATTGCACGAAGCAGCATCCAGCAAACAAGATCATGAGAGACTTCTACCATCCAGCGAAGGCTTCGAAGGCCTCCAATTCTGTTCCACATATCCTTGGACTGTCTGCAAGCCCCGTGGCGAAATCAAATATCAACGACCTTGGAACAATAGAGGCGAATCTCGATGCTGTTAGTGTTACTCCTCGCATCAACCGTCAAGAGTTGCTCAAGCATGTCCATCAGCCAAAGGCCATAAAGCTGGAATACGAACATGCTTTACGGAAACTTTGTGCCTTACAGAGCCCTGCGTATTGCGCCCTCATGAAGTTGTGTGATGTATTTTCCCCTCTTGATGAGCTCGGAAAGCAGCTAGAAACATTCTCTCGGAAAGCAACGCATATATATGATGAGCTCGGGCCGTGGGGAGCTGAATACTTCATTCTAGAGTCAGTCGCAGTATTGAAGAAAGGAGGCGAGATGGATAGTTTTGGATACGCTTTCAGTTCTGGAGGTCAGGACCTCAGAGCGCATCTTCTGGCCAAGCTCGCTCCGATCGTCCACTCTAGCAAACCAGAAGACGCGACGAAGATGGATGACCTGCCCATCTCGCCAAAGGTTGAGCTTCTCATCTCGTTCCTTGCCAAGCAAGATCCCGAAGTGTGTGCCGGTCTGATCTTCGTGGAGCAGCGCGCTGTAGTTTACGTCTTGTCCCGACTCTTATCTATTCATCCACAGACAAGATCACGCTTCCGATGCGCTACGTTCGTTGGCGAATCTAGCTGGGGCAAGCGTAAACTCAAGTTGAATGAACTCGTTGATATCAAGGCGCAAAAGGAGACGCTATTAGAGTTTCGGACAGGAGTGAAAAATTTGGTCGTCGCTACGAAAGCGATGGAGGAAGGCATTGATATCAGTGCATGTAACTTGGTGGTTGGCTTTGATCCCCCCAAAACCCTGAAATCATTCATTCAGTGTCGAGGAAGAGCAAGGCATGAGGAGTCAAGCTACATAATCATGCTTGCTAAGGGCGATTCACGAGCTAAAGCGGATAAATGGGAGGCTCTCGAGGAAGAGCTCATTCGAATCTACCAGAATGAAGCCAGAATGCAGCAAGAGCTCGCTGCTATCGAGGAGATTGATGAGAAAATAGATTACAAGCTCAAAGCCCCGTCAACTGGGTGAGTTTTCAACCGTATTCAACTGCTAAAAGCTAATTCCTCGGCAGTGCGATGCTCACAGCCAATTCAATGATTGCGCATGTCCATCATTTCTGCAACCTACTTCCTAAAGAACCATATGTGGACTACAAGCCCGAGTTCACCTTCCATGAGGACACCTCGCACCTCATCACAGCTACTCTAACGCTTCCCAACGGCGTCAACGCCGCAGTGCGTACAACAGTGGGGAAGAAAGCATGGCGTACCGAGCGTGCGGCGATGAAAGATGCTGCGTTCCACGCATATGAAAAGCTCTACAAAGCAGATCTCTTGAACGAAAATCTTCTGCCTCTCCCGCACGGGTGGCATCTAACTCAACATGATCAGGAAGAGCAAGATCGTCCTGCAGTGTTGGACGTTTCTCCACAGCTGGATCCGTGGATTGACCTCGCAGAGGCGTGGCAATCCCCCGATTTCCATGAGGCGCGAATCTCGATCCTGGACCAGACCTCGAACCAGGAGTTGCGAATGGTATTGATAACTCCATCTGCGATTCCAGAGATACCAAGATTTGACCTATACTGGAATCCCCAATCTACACTTACTGCTGGCATCGCTAGTAAGGGTCGGATAGGCCGACTAGAGAAAGATCCAAGGCAACTACTTTCATTCAGGGAGGCTACGAATGCTTGTCATGCTGCTGCTAGGCGAAGCGACGTATCACACGAATACTCGGACTACATCGCGCTCTTTGCTCCAGATATGACGCAGACACAGCTCAGCACGTGGCTACCTCTATGCCGGGGGTCTAGAAACGCAATTGACGTTTATAGAACCGGCGCCGGTAACCCTGACGGGATTGTTACAGTTGCTGCGAAAGGATATGCGAGGTATATCCCCATCCGATGGATTGTTTCCTCTGCCAGTGCCTCTGAAAGTGGACCATCGGAAGAATCGATCGAGATTGATTGCCGGAGGCTCCCCAAACGCCAAAACTTTTTGTTGCCCGAGCATAACTGGAAAAGCCAGGCTATAAATCCAGGCCTGCAGGAGCGGAAAATCCGGATGTTCTCTGCTCACGAATGCACCATGGACACAATTCCCTTCGTTTACGCCCAATTCGGACTTTTCATACCTGCAATTCTGCAACATATTGAAGTGTACTCTGTGGCAGAGCGCGTTCGCACAACCGTGCTAAAATCAATTCCTTTCCAGGGCCTAGAGCACATTGTTGCTGCAATCACCGCCCCTTCGAAGCGATGGACCTCGAACTATCAGCGCCTTGAATTTATTGGAGATACGGTGCTCAAATACACTGTCTCTATCCAGCTATACACGGATCATCCTACGTGGCCAGAAGGATATCTCTCGTCGAAACGAGACTCGCTAGTCTCAAATTCGAGACTTCTGAAGGCAGCGAAGGCCAAAGGATTGGAGAGATTCATTATGACCGAGCAGTTCAAAGGCGGGAAGTTCTCTCCACTCCGTGTTTCGGAAGCACTCGATCCTATGAAGGCAAAGGAGGGCAGGACAGTGTCCACGAAAGTCATCGCGGACGTTGTAGAGGCACTTATTGGCGCTGCATATGTCGAATTTCAGCATGATGAGGCACGAAAATGTATCAACCTTTTCTTACCGGAAATCCGCGCGAAGGCCCCGATCCTGAAAAGACCAGGCGTTCCAGTTTCACCCGGATCTCATAGCCATCTCAACGAAATTGAAGCTCTCATCGGCTATTCATTCCTCGACAGGTCAATTTTACTTGAAGCTGTTACTCATCCAGCGGGCAGCACGGATGCTCACACCGAGTCGTATCAGCGGCTGGAGTACCTTGGTGACGCGGTATTGGATATGGTCGTAGTCTCTATCCTCGAAACGCACGAACCAGATCTTTCGGAATCCGAAATGACACTCTGCAAGCACGCACTTGTGAATGGCGACTTCTTAGGGTTTCTTTGTTTAGAAACTACCTTGGAACGTGACAAGATCGATATTATCGAGCACACGCGTGGCAACTTCATGGAGAATCGGAGCACAGATCGAATTCAGCTTTGCATGTACATGCGACATCGTTCAAAACAAGTCTGGGAGGCACAGGCTGCCTGCTCTGACAGGCACCTCCATCTTCGAAAGGAGATCAAGCGAGCTTTGGAGTCGGGTTCTTCATTTCCGTGGGTGCTGCTGGAAAGGTTAAGGCCAGACAAGTTCTTCTCCGATATCATTGAGAGCATCATTGGTGCCATATTTGTCGACTCCTCTGGAGACCTTGGCCTTGTTCGGCAGTTCGTCGAGAAGATCGGGCTGATGAATTACACGAACCGACTCATGAAGGAGAAAGTGGATGTTCTTCATCCCAAAACCGCTCTACATCTTATGCGGCCAAACGCAACGATTGACTTGGAAGTCAAACCGGACGAAGGGGAGACGTTGTTTTGCGAAGTCAGTGTTGGTGGCGCGAGGGTGTGTACGGTTAGGAATTGTTTGAATAAAGATGAAGCAAAAGCTGCTGGGGCTGAGCAAGCCTGCAAAATCCTGGCATCAGAGTCTATGGAAGGGATTCAGATGGCGAATGATGATGATGCCATCGCGGGGGCAGAATGAGTGGTGCAGATACGTGGGTTAGTTGGACACCAAATTTGCAGATAACCATTCGAGAGGAATACAGTACAACGTTGCGTCTCCTGCAATGCGTGGCTTTACTGCTCCCACAGCAATCCGTTCATAAATTGAAGCACTTCAATTGATCTAAGACTCCTCTATAGACGAATGCGATATGTCGCTTAGTCCGACCACCACCTATTCAATTTCATCAAGAAGTCGGAGTCGACATCGATGAAGCTCTGCCACAAATCAACCTTCTGTTCAATCTCCACGGCCTTGACTGAATGGCGACCACCGCTCTCTCCATGAACTTCCTGCAACTCTTCTCATCCTCGGCCAGGACCAAATCAATATTCCGCGTCCTGCTCCAAGTAAGGATCAAGATCGCAGCGCAATTTTTAGCCAGAGCATGATCTCTGCTTGTGCGACTTAATACACTTCACTGATAGCAAGAGCGTCCGTGGCACCACGAATGAGTCGTAGCATCCACTTCCACCGGTCTTGCGCCCCTTCCTCGAGGTCGGCTTGATGCCAACAATACTTGAATACTAAGGATGTGTTCTTAGGTGCTTAAATTAGTTGGTTGGGGAGGGAACAAACACTTCAGCCTTCGGATGTCCATCCAATCCATAAAGTCTTTCTGCATTTCAGCTTGTGTAGAAGGCAAATCCGGGGGGTCATTAAATGCCCCAACCTTTTTCATCAGAGGGTGATGACTTTCGAAACGTGTTCCTTCTCTCGTGCATTGTCAAGGTCTAGGGGCTTGCCTTCCCATGGAGCCCCTTTTATCAAAGCCTTATGCAAATGGCCGATATCCATGGCCGATATCCATGGCCATCACCTTCGAGCGCATCATGGATCCCAAACATTTCTCGTCGTCTCATGCATCCTCTCGCATCCGCTCCCAATCGTTTCATTCTGTCTTCTTCATCGGTCTCCCACTCCGACTCTTCCACGTCATCTGCGAGCAAGATGTCCTCGTAATCCTCGTCCATGTCAGCCTCCATAAACTGTTCCATCGGCATTCTACCGGTCTCGAGCTTGGTAAGCGCGTTTTGGACCCGGATAAATATTTTCGAATTTATCCCACCCTCTGCCTCGTCTGGAAAGAGGATTTGGTCTTCTTTCGCATCTGCCGCGTTATACAATCGACGTTTCTTGACCAGTTCTGCCGCTTCGGGGTGAGGGTCGAAAAGCTTGGGATTGGTGCGCATTTGCCATGTGATGACCGGCTGCCTCTCCAGATCTGGGAAGTCGTCGTCGGGACGTTTGTCCCTAACCCGGTGGGTGTTCGGATCCATTACCAATGATCTGAAAGAGGGACAAGAGTTTGTTTCTGAACATCGTCCATATCTTTGCAGCGGTATGCTTTGACCATGATGTTTTACCATATCAGCATTTGTTTAGTAGCAGTTTGGAAGAGTAGAGGAGGGTTGCCTCTAGCATCACCGATATCAGCTTCATGATGTTGTCGCCTGATGCAAGGTCCCAGAGATAGACATCGTAATGGTCGTTGAACCCCAATTCCCCCGGTCTGTACTCGTCCATCTCCTCAAAGAAGTCAAACCCCACGCTCTTCTTTTTTTCCATGTAGCTTTGGCCATCTGACCTGGGTCGGAAGCGGTTCGCATGAGCCACAACTGATCATCCAGCGGAACGATTAGGATCTTTCCCGTCTTTGCGTCCTGCACCAATAGGCAAGCGGCAAATGTCTCCACCGATAGATACTGGAGGATGTGCCGACTGGAAGGGTTGTCGCGGGGAATATGTCTGCGGATGATATTTCGGATTTCAATCCCTTGATTCTCTATTGGTCCTCCCCTCTTCCCGCCACTCTCTATGTTTGGTCAGGGCACTGGCGGGATTCAGTTCAAATTAAACAGCAAATCCCTGGACCGAGTTAGCGGATCGCCTTCCTAGAATTGTCAGAAGCGGTAATACATACAAAAGGAAGTAGAAATTCCGGTAGCCCGGATGTGAACCACTTTGTGACCCGCCTAGATGATAGGAAGTACTCCAGCATAGACAGCACTCCAGCATAGACACCATGATGACCTCGTGAAACTCGTCCCAACTGCGGTAGAGCTTGATCACTTCTCCCGATCCGCATTCCTGTTTCCTAGTCTTTGATAAACTCTCGGTAGAAGTTCGCGAAACCAAGGAATCCGCGTAGGCCTCGGAGAGTCTTTGGAGCTTCCCAATTCAAGATCGCCGTGACTTTCTCTGGATCCATAGAGATTCCCTTTCCGGCTTTAACAATGAAACCCATGTACTTGACTCGTTGGGTGTAGGACTCGCACTTCGTGATATACTGATGTCGACTTGTAGACCTACAGTCCTCAGGCGCTCTAAGACTACGCGGACTTGCTTCTTGTATTCTGCCAAGGAACCGTCCGTGCAGATCAGAATGTCGTCGATGTACACGGATACAAACCAGTCTAAAAACTCGCGTAACGTGTAATTGACGAAGCGTTGGAAAGTGCTCAGCGCTCCGGCTAGTCCAAAAGGCGTCACTAGGAACTTATAGAGTTTATAACGGGTTCAAAAGCTGTTTTCCACTCGTCTCCTTCGGCCACTCTGATCTTGTTAAAAGCTGCGATGATATCTAGTTTCGTAAACCATTTTGCTTCGCTTACTTAGCTCAGGGTTTCCTTAATCGGAGGCAACGGATAACGATCCTTCCTCGTCCTCTCGTTGAGACCTCGATAATCGAGGCAACTCGGAAGCCACCCCCTGGCTTCTTGACGAATAAGACAGGAGCCGCTACCAGAGAATGGCTGACTCGAATAAAACCTTTCTCGAGGAGCTCGGTCAAGGTTTTCCTTAGGACAAGTAACATTTCTCTCGACATAGAATAGAGCGGTCCCTATGGCGCTTCTACCTCTTTCCTATCTTAGTCCTTGAGTAGTTCGATCCGGTGGTTAACCCTAGGTCGGTAAGGGGGAAGTTTGTCTGCTTTTATTCGATCAAACACGTCTTTAAGGTCTATAAGATCCGGGGGAAGGTAATCTTCAATCTTGACTTCTTTCTTCCCTCGTAGGGCTTTCTTAATATCAGCCATTAACACTGCGAATACTCGAGTCGGTTCTCTCCTATACTTCTTTACGGCGTGCGCGAAGGACACTGATAAAATTTGCCTAATCCCTTTCGCGAAATCTCTAAGTTCGGGGGTATCTAGCTGCTTAACTAAAACCCTAGTTCGTTCGATGTATAAGGTTCATATTTCTGCGTTAGTATAGGCCGTTTATTCTTTAGCTATAGGGTGCCTAAGATTATCTGGTATTCTCCTACGATCTTGGGGATAATATAGAGGAAGATCTTCCTAGATAGCGTTCGTACTGATTAAGACCCTCTAACATCTAACGAATCTAGTATAGCATACTCCGTGTCATGGGCCCAAACCACGAAGGATTTGGTAAGCTGGTAACGCTGTTGAATTGCTAAAGAGAAAAGGAAAAGATCTCTCTCACTGTGATCTGCTATTTATTACATCTGTGAGCAAACGGTCTGTCGCATTTCGCGGGGAGGATGATTAAGCACGATCGCTGCTTAAGCTCAGTTACTGTAGAGTCATAACGCAAATTGGTATTAACGATTCCCATTTCCTTTAGAAAGGAGATCTAGCTAGTAAGCCAGATGAAGGTAACAAATACATAGGAGAAGACTGAAGAGTCCTGATTAGGCCTAGCCCAGGGGTAGGGGGGAGTGAAAGGAATGTTAAGTGGCAGTAGAAACCGACAGGGACATCTTGCGACACGGTCTACTTACATGTGTCTCTTATGCCTTAGGCCGCAAGGCCACAACACACAGACTGACAGTTGAAGCGCTAAAGACACTCTCATGCAGGGTTGTAGCCAACCTTTGCCGATGGCCAATCGGAATAATGACTGAAAGGGCTCTACACAAGGATATCGAAGATCTCACCGCCCTACGGAGTACAAGAAGCCAACTCCTTCAAGGTGACCATGCCACTTGTACCACCTTGATAACATTCAATCTCGTTTTCGAGCAAATTACAGGCATATTGTTGCACTCTCACTCCTTTTCCATTGAAGTCCTCTTTTCCAAACCATGGATATCCAATTAATGCCTGCTTCCATCGCCTCTGTGCGCGAAATGTGCGATTGTGGACGCCGCGCTTTTGCGGATGACGGGCTGCAGAATGCCATTTTCCCTCCTCATCTTCAAGATCCGGCAGACAAGAATGATAAGAACGAGTACTTGGAGCAGCGGATGAGAAAGCGCCTACAATCACCAAACTGGCAGTACGTGCTTGCCACAACTGTATCAAGTGAGGGCCATGCGCAGCTCGTTGGATTTGCTGGATGGGTTGTGCCCGTGCATGAGAACGAGTCGGAGCAAGAAAAAGCCAACAACCTCACCGGATTTGATGCCAAGCAGCGATCCCATGCAGGTGATGCTGAAGTCTATCCTAGAGGCATGGATATAGTCGCCTTCAAGCACGCGGCGGACGTGATAGAGAAGGCGAAGAAAGAGATCCTAGGAGAAGCTGAACAGCATAGAGTATGGTGTAAGTTACAATTACCCACGCTTACCGGAAAGCTTCTATTCGTGGGTGGTGGATTTGTATTAACTTGAAAAGCTCTCATGTCTTTAGCCGTGGACCCAGCGTTCAAGGGGAGAGGTATAGCGTCGAAGCTGGTGAAATGGGGAACGGACAGAGCGGACGGTGATGGACTGCCAGCCTACCTGGAGTCCACGCCGGCGGCAGTTGGCGTATATGAGAGACTTGGTTTCAAAGTGCAGAGGAGATTGAGCGTAATCAGAAACGACCAAAGCCATTTCTTCAGTGTTATGATGAGGGTTCCAGGTAGTAGTGTTGAGACGTAAGAGTCTTTAACTACAAGGTTAAGCTTTTCATACCTAAGATTACTACCACTGGGTGCCGTACATTTGCAAGAACCCAGCATCTCCAGCTGTTCAGTCTATACTAAGCCATTTTACACGAAATCATAGAGATCAGAGGCTTACCGAGTATCCTGGGCATCTCTTCCCGGTTCAACTTCGCCGACTTTCCAGTAGGCTATACCATGAATTTCGAGGTATATTCTTAAGATAGAATTAGACAATTTATCGTAATGTGGACAGAGTGAGCCTTGCTCGAAGTCTAGGTACCGATGGTATTTCTCGTCATGGAGTTTTTCTCGCAACCCAGACCCGCCAGAGATGCGCATTACTGCGGAAAAGGCATCAACTACTTCATGCCCTGTGGCCTAACTTATGATTCAGATTCCAGATTCAGACATTCGCGATCAAATGTCTATGGTTGTCGACTATCACGTCTTCTGTGTCTGCGGTAGTAAAATGCTTCGAGGGAAAATGCCGTTCTCAAAGCACAGGACCCGCCTATCCACGTTACAAGCACCCACAAACGTTTTGAAACACACCACCGTAGCCTGGTCGGCAATTTCAAGAACATGGACGGATAGGGCATCTTTATCGCCTCTTTATATCGCCGGCTGTGTCCGGACTAGGTTTCGCTGTTCCAGGGACTGATGCGAGTAACCAGTCCCTATTGCCATGTGGAATAGAATCACATCTGCTTCGACTGAATGTATCGGTGCAGCTGGACATCGTCGCTATCTGCTCCAGATGCCCCAGGAAGAACGGACCGATGACGATATCCCGTCCCAACCATATTCAGATTGGCCGGATGTTGGGGACGCTGCGTTCCAAGATTTTATCCGGGGGAGATGATTCTAGATCCTATGAGTCATGAGGCGACAGCTTGTCAGGCGTTGGAACTTGGAAAGCCCGAATTTGAAGACTCCACGCGTATCTACTAATATCTAGAATCTAGATAGGAGATGATTCGGCCCCGCAAAGGGATCCACAGCGTGGATCAAGGGGAATTCGCTAGAGGCGAGCCCAAAGGTCCGATGGTGACATCGTGAATTCTAGAATATTCTTGAATCACGACATTCGGCACGACATACTTACGAGGCAACAGGATTATTTTATCATGTGGAGCCTCAATCTATCGAAGGAATATGGAACAGGCGAACAGCCACCGGAAAAGTGGTTCATGCGGAGAGCAATATATTTAAGATTCGACCCCGTAGGAACATGGTTGTCTCCGGTTCGGAATCAGGCAAGCCGAGATCAAATCCACGCAAAAATTTCTTGTTGCAATCACGCCGGCTGTCACAGAAGATGTGAGCAATATTGGCATCTGGGGAAAGAGTCTCATGTTCATGCAGTGCTTCAGGGGTAGTCCGAGGCACAACATTAGTCTTGAGCTAATTTCGGGATTTATGGTGAGCTGACAGAGGCGGGAGTCTGACGGATACCGATGCAGTGGTGAGAAAGCGAATGCAGGAGGATATAGTCAGCGTGTCTATCGATAGATTCAATACACACCGTCGCCTCTGGTGAGATCAGTTCAGGAAACTTAAGCCAATAATACTGTGGTAGGCAACCCGAATTCCATTCCAGCGGGGTTGGACTGGACGAAAAATGCGGTCTAGGCAGGTTCGGGGAGTTAATGAGGGGCCAAGACAACCACTTACCACTCATCAGTCATCCGAAACAAAGGACTTCGTCAGAAGCAGAGTCGACACTCGAAAGGCGAAACAAAGGCTATTAGGTGGAACAGGCGAAACATATCCTCTCCATCGTGGCTGATTGGCGGTATTTGTACATTCATCTCAGCAGCTAAATTTCTAACACTGGATTGTGTGGGATGCACGACAGGATTGGCCCCAAAGGATGGAGAAGTAGAGAGGCTGAGCAGGAATGATTGCGTAACTCCAGCTACGCCAGACAGAAATACCGTGAACTGGTGAACAAAGGCGTCGGAGGGCAAGAAAGATTTCGGCTAAAATATTTCCAGTAGAAATTAAAAAGGGAATTCAATATTCATTCATCCGGGAATAATCACAGGTTAATATTGATCTCAATATCAGAAGATGAAGCAACTCAATCTGAAGTTCCTTTGGCGACACCACGGATGCACGGAGCCACGGACTGACGGACACAGTGCAACGTGCACGTGCCCAGAATCATGCTCAGGTAAGGGGAAGGGGGAAGGGGGGATGGTACAATCAGGAAGGCGGGCCGTGGGCTGATGTGGGCACTTTTATTGGCTCAGCTCTGTTCCACACGGGTTCGGCGGGCTACTTCGACCAGAGCCGCTCAGCACATAAAGGACACAGTTGCGCCTTCCCCAACTTCCTTTCGCCTTCCGTCCCCAAGCGAATCGGCCGTCTGGCCACCTGTTCTCTTTCACTCCTGTCTTCAACTCCGTCACTTATTCATCCACCCACGGATGGTGTCCTCTCTTTCACAATGGACATCCTCTCGACATCTTCGTCACTACATCTTCTATCCAACACCATCTCTAGTCCTATGACCACCGTCAAAATGGAAGATCTCGAGCAGCTGAATATGTCTACCGCATCCTCCCCCTCACCATCGCCATCCTCATGCACGTCTGACGTCAAGCCTTCCGTAAAGAAGAGGAAGTCATGGGGTCAACAACTCCCCGAGCCTAAGACCAACCTCCCACCGCGGAAACGAGCGAAGACAGAGGATGAGAAGGAACAGCGACGCATCGAGCGAGTCAAGAGAAATCGGCTCGCTGCTCACAACTCCCGGGAACGCAAGCGACTCGAGGTCGAGAAATTAGACACCGAGAAACAGAGACTCGAGAACGCTGTGGCCACCCTGCGTGAGCAGATGCGACATAAAGATGCCCTTCTCCAAGCCTATCAATCAATGCATGGGCCACTCGTCGGCGATGACTTCAAGTTCGCTCCATCCCTCACTGTCTCGGACATGGACGCGGCGTCGCCCAGTATCAACTCCCAGCACACGTCCATGTCCGTCCCATCATTATCCTCCGCCGCTCCATCGATCATCGACTCCCCCTCCACCCGGACATTCTCGCAACCCGCCACCCCGGCGACTCCCGCGCTCCCCATCGAGGCTGACTTGACACAACATTCTGCAGCAATGTTGTGCCCCGACCTGCAGTGTCAGTCAGCCTCGACGGAGGGCGCCGAGGAGCCGTCGACTCGGCCAACACCTTCGGCACCCTCACTTTCGCCGACGCACTGCGTTCAAATCATTTTGACGGTGCTGACGACCCTTCAATCCCTCTCGACATGGACTTCGATCTCTTCACTCATCCCGACACTTCCCACGACCTCTCCCTCAAAGCGACCATGGGCTCCTTCTTCACGGACGCGAGCGCCTCCCTTTTCGACAACATCCATCCCGCTTCTTCAAATCCTCTCCTTCCTCAGCCCCACGACCCCGACCATGTCTCCGCCTCCCTTTCTCCTGACGGCACTCCTGCTGCTCCGCTCCTCTCGCTCCCTGATGACCCTACTCTCGATTCCTTCTTCGACTTCACCGCTGACTCTGGCGCGCCGAACCCTGCGGCTCTCGATGCTGCGGGCTCGCTCTGCGACGGGTCCAGCGCGAACGCTGTCGAGACAGGAATCTGAGAGGGGGCTCACCAGGGCCGACGGAGTGGTGTTGGCGGGGGTGGCGCGGTGGTGGGAGCGATCACGGCACGGGGAGTCGGCGCAGTCAATTTTAAATCATGAACGGAGAACGAATCTAGGATGGGACAATCGGCGTTTAGAGCAACATGTTAAGGAGCAGGTGAGGAGGTTCGATGGACGATCGAGGAGGAGACGACGGGAGCAATTGAAGTTAAAGGGCGTCCGGGGAGTTTGGGTATCAAAATCCGAGTGATATGTATGATAGATGACGATATCCATCGTAGTAGCAGCGATCAATCCTTATGCTACTCTTCAACATCGTCCACATGCATTGAATATGGGATCGGGTTTGCTCCAAACTAATTGAAACTAGCGTATTCGTGTATCATTGAATACACATCCTGAACAAACGCATTGAAACAGGACTACCTTATCGCGGTTGTCAATACTAATTAATGTCGAGTTAAGTCATCTTGTGGTCTTCTCTCCCAGAGATTGTAGGAAATCGTGAACCATATTGGGGGTCCGTTATATTAACCTTAAATTTATGTTTTCCTCATGTTGGCGTTTGGCAGCTATTTCATTCTTATTAGTCTTAGTAGAAAAGGAGTTATTTGTCTCATCGCCTCATCGCCTCATACCGGTGGTTTTATATTAATATGAGCATAACGTAACAGTCTGGTAGACGGTGCCATGTTCGCCGGTACCTACGCTTTATTTCAGCCAGTTTTATTTCTCTTTTAGTATGGTTCACTACCAGTACCAGGGACTGTGTCAATCTCTATTTCCAGATCCAGCAGTGTGACGCGAAGCCCCTTTAGTTTTCTGGATTCATTCCAGTTCAAAGGTGGATACCTTTTCAGAAGTATGCAGCTCGCACTGAATTGACTGGTTGCTCCATGCTCGACCATCTTCGTCCTGCAATCCGCTGTTCCCCTAAAATGCCTGTTTAAATTTCCGGCTGCTCGATTTTCTTTTTCTAAGCACTCGATCCCTCCTCTGCAGCAGAACAAGTATTATATACATCTTTCGAACACCGTTTGCCATCATCCACTATAGAATACGAAATATCCGGAATAATCTAGGAATCATCATGAACCACCAGTTGCACGCAGAAAAAAGCATTTCCAAGTATTATCGTGTGTCATCGTTATAACAATGAACCAATAATTCCATGAATATGCTTCTCGCAGAATTACGGAGGCAAGTCAGCCTGGCCTCGCAGCTAACAGCATTCAGAAGAAACGTGACAAGAGGACCGGGCTGTCGCTGTCTCAGACCGAGTTCCACCACATCCGAGTGAAAGAGACTGCACAGTATCCTGATTAACAGCTACACAAAAGGCGTCAGTTGTCGCAGGCACATGACCCACAGAAGCAGACATCATCTGTTCTCGTTCGTAGCTAGCTAGTTACCATAGCTCGATCAATACATCAACATCCCCACATGGGTCTCGCAGAGAGGCCTGACGGGCGTATGAATCTCTCTCTCAATACATCGACACCCCCAGATATGACGACCGGGCTTTGCATTGATTTCACATCAGGCGGCACTACAAATCACCCAGACTACACACTAAATGAAGATATGCTTAGCAGTGCCGTCGCAAAGCAGGAGAACCCTGTTGAAAATCAGCATTTCTTGTCCAATCGAATAATCCGTTCAAGGGTAGGGCGAACCGAAGCTAGTTAGGAACAGTGGATCGTCCATGCCATCGCGTGGATTGCTGATTTTGGAAAAGGCCGCATAAGCGTTGAAGGAAGGGTGTAGGGTGGCTGCGTAGGAGAGGTAGAAGGCCGCTGTTGCATGTTAGCTCGATGATCTCAGGAAGCAAGATAAACAGCGCGACGATGGGGTTAACCAACCAAACCTACCGAACACCACGAACACAAAGGCGTTGCCGACGATCCACGGTTGAACGAGTTAGTCTTCCTGCTTCAAGAAACGCGTGGGCTACGGTTCAGACGTGCCTCGCCAATGCTGCCATCACGAGAAGCATTCCGCCAAAGAAGAAGTAGTTCCAGATGAGGGCTTCACCATGGCCCCCAGTCCCTCCCCAACCCATGAGAACGCAACTGAAAGGCGTGGGAGCCACCAGGAACCCTATCATGGCCCTATCAGCAATTATCGCGTCAGTGATCCACTGAGCCCTGGTGGTGGACTCGGACTTACAATGGCGTTGGGTTTCCGAATTTTATCCTCAGCTGGTCGTCCGCAGACATGTCTTTGTCAAGAGAGGTGCGGTCTGAGCTGGGCAGCGGTGGTGTCGGCGCCCTTTCTAGAGGGACAGGAGACCTTCCCCTGCCACCAGTGCCATCGGCTCGCAGAAACGGTCGGTTGATGCTCTTCGCCGGTAGATCAGCTGCAAAGTCCCTGATGTAGTCTGCCATCGCGGAGACTGTAAGCCTTTAGGAACTGGATTATTAAAAATATGTGCAAATAAGAAGGTAAAGCTGAAGATTTGTGAAGATATAAGAGAATGAGCGAGGGGGTAAGGGAATAGTGCAGCTGTAATAAATAGTGTGGAATGTTATGGTCCCGGGCCTGGGCCCTTGAGTATGGCTGATGCCACAGGGATGTGGCTAGTGGATGGCATGGAGGATTATCAAGGAGATAGTCATATGGGAGCTATGTGTTAGGACGGAGCTGTGTTAAGGAGCTGTGTTGAGCTGTGTTAGGATAGCAGAGAGAAGAGTTTATATCTCGCGCACATAGGCGCTGGGAGATTTCTTCCTTCTCTCTCTTCAGTTTAGATCAACGAAACTTGGTATTCGCAGATCTTGCGCATCCAGACCGTGTCATGGAATGACTAATGAATGATTTACTGTCTATTCCCCATCACAGAAGCCCATGTGTACCTACTTGATGTGCTTTCAGAGTTCGACTTATGGACATTGTGAATGGCGCCTCATATTTATATCGTACCGAACAGGATAGGCCGCTGATCCCCAGACAAGACGTAGAACCTGGACGGATAGTTTCGAGATGTGGGGTTCGGGTTGCTTTTATTAGCACAATACGTCTTACCTCCAGCCATAAATGGATCCAGAGCATGAGCGTCGCTAGGGCCATTCCTTGCGAAATTCATCCCCGGTCTTAGGATTTAATGACAGCTTTGTACACGAAAGACGGCGAGAAGACTCAGATGAAATACCTCGTGGGAGCAGGAAGGCCAAGATTCAAAGAGCATGGACAAAATGAAGAAGTAAGAGCATTCTCAAACGGGAGACGGAAGACGTGGACTGCGCGGGAAACACATCTCTTTATCGGTTGATTCGCTCCTCCTGACCCGATATACGGTGCTTCAATATCTACAGATTGTCAACGCTTCCAATGCCACATATCCAAATCTATCACACGGTCCATCGCGTAAGCTTCTCACTCATCGGTCATCAACTCATAAAACAGCAGATACACCTCCTTCTGCATCCCCAACACATCGCTAGTCTTACACTCCTTCACCTTCTCGTCGCTAATCCGCCACCATTTCGCGTCCCTCTTCTTCGCCTTCCGCTTCGCATGCGCGCTCGACAACCGCTGCGACGCGCTCCGCTGCGGCCGCTTCGCCGATTCGGGCGTCGCGGTGGCCGAGCGGCTCAAGATCGACCGTGACGTCGATGGTCTACCGGTTGCGCTGGTCTCCGACGACCCGGACTCGTCCGACACCAACTTCACCGACGGCATGTCTCGCGGGGTGGACGTCGGTGCGGGCCGTCGCAGCGCGGCGATCGATTCCCGCGACGACACGGACGAGAGAGACGGCGATTTCATCCTCTGAGGGACCGACCCGGGCGACAGCGGGCTGAGTGAGATCCCTGCGTCTTCTGCATCCTTCCCTTTCGAGGTGCCCGTCGTGTCCGAGTTCGTCGCTGGCAGCACGGCGCCGAGCTTGGGACTCTGCGCGACGCTTGGGAGCGCTGAGGAATGGGGGCTTCCGGCGTGGCTGAGGCTGGGGCTATGGGCGCGGCTATACGCGCCCTCGGCACCGAAGGTGACGGATGTACTAAAGGGGATGCTGGCGATCTGGCGGCGGAAGGATTCGTAGTGGCCACTGTTGTGGCCGCCCTTGTGGGTGACGACGGTGAGAAGGCGGTAGGTCTTAACGTCGAGGAGGGAGCCGAGGGACAGGGTTTCGGGGAAGTGGACCTTGGCGAGGTTTTTGGTGGAGGAGGCCATGCTGTAGATGGAGCGGGAGAGATGGATAGCGAGGATTTTGGGGTGGTGGGAGATTTGGGAGTGGCGTTGGATGCGGCGCTTCGGGGCGTGTTTGCGGTCGGGGAGGGGGACGTCGGGGGGTGGGTTCTCGGGGTCGGTGATGATGGCGTCGTTGAGACGGGAGATCTCTGAGGTAAGCGTGCTGTGTCGGGCGGACTCTGGATCCGTCCGCGACAGCTCGTGTTCTTTGATGGCAATCGCATGCTCTAATCGACACCGGTCGCATTTGTAGTCGTCGATGTTCTCCACTTTGAACATCCCATCGAAGCAGCGATTGAGCGTCGTAATGGAGGTTTGCGGGACGTTCAGCGTGAATATCACGAATTGCGACGCGGCGGGCTTCGGCTTGAACCCGCATGTCTGACACTCAATATGCGACTCCAGCTTCCCCTCGAACGGAAACCCGTCCTCGGCGACATCCTCAACCGTATCATCCTGCTCATTCTCCTCCGTAGCCTCTCCCTGCTTTGTTTCCCCGTCCGCCACGTCCGGATGAACCCCGATCTCCGGTACTTGTAAACCGAATCTCCGCGCCCTCGCCCTCGCCTTCCGACCCGCATGGTACTCATCGCGCAGCCTCTCCGTCACCAGCTGCAGAAACTCATGCGCATCCTGCTGCTGCCTGCTGATCCGCGACCGAAACCCATGCTCCAACGCCGCAATGAAGCCCTGCGCCGAGATCGTTTTCCGCGCGATTGGCCGTTCATTCAAATTATCCAGCACGTCCTTCAACGCATGCGTCACGATCCCCTGCCTCAGGCTTTCGAGCTTCGACAGGGTGATCTCCCGGCTCTTGAGGGTGGGTCCGGTGATCTCATCGGGCGTGGCGGAGTAGACGTCGATGCCGTCGAGCTTGCGGCGGTGGACTTCGCGGATGAGGTACTTGCGGAGGTCTGGGAGGCCGGCGAGCGCTTGGAGAATGGAGTTGATGAAGCAGTCGTTCGCGTAGTTGGTCAGGCCGACGGCGCCGCGTTTCTGGGAGCCGGGCTCTTCATGATCGAGGAAGAACGTGGGACCAAAGACGTAGACGAGCGTGATCGCAGCGAGGGACGCGCCGGCTGCATATGTAGCGATGGTAAGAGGTCGCTCCGGCATCGCCTCGATCCGCTCGCTGGGTAAAATACTCCTGTACAGATCCAACCACTACACTATAATTCTGTCATGAAGCTGTTGCGTGCTTCGGCATCTGCCTTCCCGGTAGATGCCGGATGCGCCGATGAGGATCTATGTATCAGGCGGCTTCCCGGGGTGATATCGAGTTGAAAGACAAGGTGAAAGGCGAAAGGAATAGCTGATGATGCCATCCATTACGAGGCAAGAAATCCAAATCGTCAAAGAAACGCATTATGGTTGCGATGGTATGGAGCCAGGAGGAACTCCGTGGTCCGGTAGTCGTCCCCTTACTAAGTTAGCACTTGTTACCTGTTGCCTGTTAGCAGCGATTGGTGTTTTGGTGTTGAATATTCCGTATGGTACGCCGCATTCGGCTTAGTTAAAGCTCCACTCTTGGCAGTTGGCTTCCATGTCCGTGACAATTGACAAGGTGTGAGAGATCTGAGCTCTTCAAGATTTAACCCGACATTGACCTTCACCAAATATCCGCTCAACACACGCGATTCCCGAACCACCAACTCTCAATTAAGTCCATGCCCCCATCATCATGACATCCATCCGGTCCACCAACCCCTTCCAGCGCTGCACGCGCTGCATCCACCTCCTCTCCACCACCACCACCACCTCCTCCCGCTCCCCAACTCCCACCCCCTTCCTCCCCATCACCCAAACCCGCACCAAACGCCGCTCGCGCGATGCCCAATTCGTCACCGTGAAGCTGCTGAAGCCGGTGGACGGGTTCGGTAACACGGGGACGATCCTGTCGGTGAAGCCAGGGTTCATGCGGAATATTTTGTATCCGAGACGGGCGGCGGACTATGTGCTGCGGGAGGAGGTGAAGCGGTTACGGGAGGAGGGAGTGAGGATTGCGAGGGATCATGAGTTTAATTTAGAGGGCTGGAGGGCGGTTAAGGATATAGCGGTGGAGGAGAGTGCCATAGAGAGTGAACCAGCGGAGATGAAAAAGAAGGCTTCGATTGAGCTGCTTTCGGTAGGTGGTTATCTACATTTGCGCAACGGATGGATGCTAATATGCAAACAGGCCGAACGATCCCACGAGCTCCTCACCCGATTCCTCCCCGCCCGTCTCACATTCATCCGCACGCCCATTCCCTCCACCTCCCCTTCCACCGAACCATCTCCCCCAACCGGACCCGGCACCCCGATCTACGGCTCTGTATCTACCACCGACGTCCTCGTCGCCATCATGGATGCCATCAAGCAGGACGAAGAAGCCTCGAAGGTCGTGCTGTCGCTGGACAACCTGCGCTTCGTGGACCGGGCGGCGGACGATGCGACGAAGGTGAAGCAGCTGGGGGAGTTTGTGGTGGAGGTTAATCTGAGGGGAGAAACGGAGGCGATTCGGAGGGTGGTGGTGGTGAGGAGTTCGGCGGGTGGGAAGGGAGAGACGGGACCGGTGGGTGGTTATGTTGGGAGTGAAGCATCGACGGCGGAAAAGAGGGTGGATTTGTGAAAAGCGGAAAGTCGAGCCTAGATTTCGGCGTTTGTATAGATGGTTACAAGACAGGGCGGTTTCTGACCCGTAATGGCCTTATAGAACGCCTATGTACAAGATTTTTGTATTATATTATAAGTTGCGGCATGGGCATCTATCGATCTAGATGGCACTCAAAAATTACGCAAGAGGCAAATTCTGCAACGGAGACGCGGTTCTTCATTTTGCTAAGAATACTTATCCGCCTAGTCTCCTGCGCTGCTGTGATCTGTCATCGCCGTATGAAGTCTGAAAGATCCATGATGCTATAATAAGACATGCTGGACAGCAAGTGAACGAGATCCCGACGCATCATCTGGCTATCCGCTCGTTCATCGACCCCTCCGTATCCACCGATGGCACGACGATCGTCGACCGAATAAACCAAGCAAGCAATTTTTTTTATCCATGATTCGCCCTGTTGTTGAAATTCCATGAACGGGTGGTAGGTAAACTGGCGAGTGGGGGAGTGGGGTTCGGTGAAGGTAGGGGTTCTAGATGAATAAGTCGTTGTCCTTCTCGAACGCAAGATGGACGCCTCCGAACTAGTGAAAGGGGTAGATAGAAGGGCAACGCAACGCAGCGCCAAAACAAAGATCAATGTTGGTGGTTGCAACAGCCGCTACATAAACCATCGCAACAAACGGCAAGCCATCACCTCCATCGGACGGGGCACCCAGGAGTCGCAGAGGGAGAGGCAAGAGAATCATAATCACCAGTAACGCCGCTCATATCCAGGCTCATATGCACGAGCCGGGCTCCTTGGTCGACGCCCCGGGGACGGCGGCCGGTCGTACGACGGACGCCCGTGCCCGTTCACGTATGGATCGGCATCGTAGCGTCGGGGCGGGGGCCCGCGCGGGTCGTACGCGTCGTCGGGGAACCGGCCGCGTGGAGGGTAGTCATCGA
The DNA here is from genome assembly GCF_010015585.1 of Eremomyces bilateralis CBS 781.70. Lineage (NCBI taxonomy): Eukaryota > Fungi > Ascomycota > Dothideomycetes > Eremomycetales > Eremomycetaceae > Eremomyces > Eremomyces bilateralis. Next base: position 548,950 of record NW_022985074.1, read on the forward strand.
CGGGCGGTCCGCGCATGCGGGGAGGGGAGCGGCCGCCGCCGTAGCGGTCCATGTAGTAGTCGCGAGGGGGCGACCGGCGGCGGTAGTCGTCGCGGCGGGGGCTGTAGCCGCGGGGTTGACGGCGGTAGTAGTCGTCTTCCCCGGGTGGGCCGCCGCCACGGCGCGGAGGGGAGCGGGATCGATGGCGTTCGCGAGGACGGTCCTGGGAGATGGTTAATGTGGACTGTGACAGGATCAGACGAGATAAACGGCACGATGCTTACGTCCACGGTGCAGCGAATGGTTACGCCTTTGAACTCGCGATTGTCCAGACCTTCGATGGCTTTGCGGAGGTCCGCGGCGGTTTCATATTCAACGGAACTGGGAGAGTTAACTCATGAAATTGAAGTGGAAAGGATTGAACTCACCCTTTGCCATCGCGGTCACGGCCTACCTCGGAGTAGACAACGTCAAGGCCAGATTGACGGGCGAAATCTTTAAGGTCCTGTGATCCTGGTGAGTCCGGTGCTATGCGCAGATGACATATCCGAGATGTTTTTCGCTCATATATCGTACACCTCCATAGGAAACGGAAACGGAATGGGGGCGGGGAAAGGAACAGTGGCCAATCCATCCAGGTTTAGGAACATTGCCGTAGCCCTCCGATCCCAGAGGAACCGAGGAGCCGAGCAAGTCAGGACTCAGCCACCCAGACAAGAGGGACAGGAACACAGGAGTGGGCAACTGGGCGACCATATCATCTCCCCACGGCGCGAGAATATCCGGAACAGCCCATTCGGAAACACATCCGAACCGGAGGAGAGGCCGGAAAAGACCGCTCCAGACGACCCAAGGAAAGGAGGAGGCGGCCAGACAGCGACCAATGAATGCGAACCAGGAACCAGAGTGTACAGTAGGAATTTAGCTAACCTGCCAGGACGTCTCGGCGGGGAGGTTCGCGATCGCCATGCGATGCGGCGTGCGACGGGGACGGGGAGCAGTACGCTCGTGAATGGCGTTTTCGTTGCGCGGCCGGGAGCCACGGGCGAATTGAACGACCAGGCGCTCGCCCATGAACTCGGAGCCATCTAGACGGTGTTAGGACCGCCATTGAGCGGCAGATCAGGTTGGAGGGCTTACGGAATGCTGTAACTTGTTAGATACGATCAAACAAGGTCGCGGCTTGGGTACTCACCAGGAACGACATCACGCGCATCCATGGGGTCCTTATACTCAATGAAGCCAAACCCATTCATGAGCTTGACCTCGACGATCTCTCCAGTTCCATGGGTCGCGAAGTGTTCTTCGAGAGTTTGCTTGGTCGCTAGAGCGGAAACAACGGATTAGCTGGGACCCTCCGGAGGCGTGGGAAAGAGATGTTCTGGCCGGGCATCCTCGCCGATCCAAACCATGTCCCCAACCATGTCGCATGGCGGCGACAGTGGCGAGGCCAGAAGCGCAGTTATCCTCCAGTTGGGTGAGGCATACCGTTCCGCGGGAGATTCCCGAGATACAGACGGGTCGCAGAGACCTGATCGGTGGCCATGTTGAAGGTGGGTGTCAAGGTAACGCAGCAAGGCCAGGAAGTGGAGGATGGAACCAAATAAGGGTCTCGGAGATGGGCCAGGAGATGGGATCTGTGTTAGAAGGCAAGCGGAGATGAAAAAGAAGGAAGTCAATTCACGAGAGATCCCCTTTGTGATGGAGATGAGTGGTGAAGAAGATGGGGGAATACCGTTGAGATGGACGCTTTGTGTTGGGCATGAGTGTCACACAAGGCTCACTCCTCTCACTTCTCTCACTTCACTTGGCTTGGGAAACGCCTCACTTTGGCGTTCACCCAATCAAATGCCGACCCAATTATTAAGGCAACAATCCCAGTTATGGCCTTGTGCCTTGTGCCAGTGCCCTCCTGCCTTGTGACAATCACTGACTCGCAATTAATGCTTTGCGATCATGCCTTGACTCGTGATTGCTGCCTTGCTTACGTTGTAGTTGGTTGCATGTCAGCATGTGAATTGTCAATTGTCAATTGTGATTTGTGAAGCCTCTGATGACATCAGCTCGCTGTTGATTGGGAGACACAGGAGTATCCCTCTTTTACCTACTCTGGATTGTTAGGAGGGGAAAACTGAAAGTTCATTTCTCGGGTCTCTTTGTTGAAAAGCAACCATCTTTGATCAACGTTGGATTTCTTAATACCGTCCGTCCGTCCCCCACAAGTCCATGACTAAAAGCCAACATCTTACGGGCCGAGCGAAAAATATGAGGGACGGCAGCTCGCCGGCCTAACGCGAAGCTTTCGCTTAACCTCGGGGCATCCCTTCTTAGCACGCCTGGCATGGGCATCCTCACCCGCACGTCATTCGTCAATCGCTCACTCATCGTTCAGAACTTCAGATATCTCCTTCAAAATCTTCAATTGCCCTTCTCCCCCTTTCTCTTCTCCTTCCCATCCGGCAGATCCCATGAACCCCCCCTCCACACCGCAATAATGTCGTCGCGCCTTGCCCTTCGCGCCGGCCGGGACCTCGCCACCCTCTCCGCGCGGACGACCAGACGATCCACCCCCTCGCTCCTCACCCGCCACATCTCAACCCGCTATGCATTCCCTGCCCTCCGCATCGCTGGCCAACGCCGAGCCTTCTCCCTCACCCCGCGCGCGCGCCTCGCCTCCTCTTCCGACGCCCCCTTCGACCCCGCGCAGTTCCAGCGCGAATCGGACCAAGTCGACGTGTGCATCGTGGGCGGCGGGCCGGCGGGGCTGAGCGCGGCGATCCGGTTGAAGCAGCTGGCGAACGAGGCGGGGAACGAGGAGTTCCGGGTGCTGCTGCTGGAGAAGGCCGGGGAGATCGGGGATCATATCGTGTCGGGGAACGTGATGGAGCCGAGCGCGGTGGATGAGCTGTTGCCGGATTGGAGGAGTCCCGACAATCCGAACGCGTTCAAGGACATCACACCGGCGAAAGAGGATCGGATGCGGTTTTTGACGAAGAAGAGGGCCATTCCGCTGCCGGCGCCGCCGCAGATGCATAACACGGGGAATTTCATTATCAGTTTGAATCAGTTTACGAAGTGGTTGGCGGAGCGCGCGGAGGAGGTTGGCGTCGAGATATACCCCGGGTTCGCGGCATCGGAGGTGCTATACAATCCGGATGGGAACGTCATGGGGGTAGCAACGAACGATCTGGGGATTGGGCGCGATGGGCAGGCGAAGGATTCGTTCGAGCGGGGCATGGAGTTCCATGCGCGAGTCACTTTGCTGGGGGAAGGGTGTCACGGCAGTCTCACGAAGCAGGTGATCAAGAAGTATGATTTACGGAGGGACAGTCAACATCAGACGTACGGGCTGGGGATCAAAGAGGTGTGGGAGATCGACCCCGCGAAGTTCGAGCCGGGCTTGATCGTGCACGGGATGGGGTATCCGCTCCCCTCCGACACCTACGGTGGAAGCTGGATGTACCACTTCGGCGACAACCTCGTCAGCATCGGGCTTGTCACCGCCCTGGACTATCCGAACCCATGGTTGGCGCCCTACGGCGAGTTCCAGAAGCTGAAGCACCACCCCCTCTTCGCCTCGACCCTCGAAGGCGGCAAATGCCTCTCGTACGGCGCGCGAGCCCTCGTCGAGGGCGGATTCCAATCAATACCGCGCTGCGCGTTCCCCGGCGGCGCGCTGATCGGCGATTCCGCCGGGTTCGTCAACGTGCCGAAGATCAAAGGCACACACACCGCAATGCGGTCAGGGATGCTGGCGGCGGAGTCGACGTTCAACGCGCTGTCGTCCGCCGACAACGGCGACGTGTTCTTGTATGAGTACGAGGACCGGCTGCGCGAGTCGTCAATCTGGAAGGAGCTGAAGGAGGTGCGCAACATGCGGCCGTCATTCCACACGCCGTTGGGCATGTACGGCGGGATCATGTACTCGGGGTTGGAGGCGTTCGTGTTGAAAGGCCGAGCGCCGTGGACGCTCAAGCACGGGACGCAGGATCATGCGGCGACGAAGACGGCGGATCAGTGCAAGAAGATCGAGTACCCCAAACCGGACGGGAAGCTGAGCTTTGATATTATGACGAGCGTGAGCCGGACGGGCACCAACCATGAAGAAGATCAGCCGGTTCATTTGCAGGTGAAAGACTGGGATAAGCATACAGCGATGGACTGGCCGAAGTACAAGGGGGTAGAAAATCGATTCTGTCCGGCGGGTGTGTATGAGTATGTTGAGGATGAGTCGAAACCACATGGTGTGCGGTTCCAGATCAACAGCCAGAAGTAAGTGCTCCTCTGCTTGATTGTCGCCTATTGTTATGCTCACAATACTGCAGCTGCGTACATTGCAAGACTTGCGACATCAAGGACCCAAGCCAAGACATCAATTGGCAAGTTCCACAAGGAGGAGAAGGCCCGAAATACTACATGACCTGAGATCGATTGCAATTTTGTAACATGTTTGAGCAGTTATGCAGGCGCGGGAATGTGAGCTTGTATTATTAGAGTACTTGCCGTGAGGTGTAAATATGGAAATGTTTGGATCATGTAACAAGCTGGCCTCAACCTGAAGACACCAATACCCAGGCCACACACAGCAGAGTACAATTAGATTAGATGGTCTCACCACCAATGGACAATGGCCACTCTCATGACGCGGCGTGCTGGAAGGGAGCTCGTGTCAAAAGTACTCCGTTGCTAAAGCCGACTGCGACTGAAACGATCATCTGACAGGTCATGATTGCCTCAGGTACTGAGGCTCCAAAGAGCTTACGACAATGGAGAGCTGAAACCGGTTCGGATGGACAACGCCTCCAACGGACAATGAAATGGCTGTGACACTGTAGTAGAAAGTAGCGGACGTCATCCAGAGGTACCTCAACGACAACGGTTGGTGGAAGCAGGGTGATGCACGAAAAGCATCGAGACTTGGAGAAGTCGACGAACCGCATCCGGGATATCAAATCGCTCAGAAACCTCCTTTAGGAATTTCCAGATTACCCGAAAAGGAGAGCGTTCGCATATTACTCCGGATTCATCTCCAGTAATTCCTCTCCAGTACGGGCCAGAATAAGGAGCGGAGCGCTTGCTGTGACGGAAGGGTACGAATAGGCGCCGGCTTCATGAACGCCAAACCTCAAACTTGCCTCGGAGTTGGTTCGTCGGACAGAGGAGCCACGATCAATCAATCCGAGCTGGATGTCCGTCAAGCGGTTACGGGTATGGAATTCAGCGCTTCGGAGTGGAGTCGAGCTTCGGAGTGAGAAACTGAGGATAGGAAGTCCGAGGAGTGAGCATCGTCACGACGGTCGTTGAGGGTGGGAATCCAGAAGACCTCGAGTTTAAGAACGCGAAAACAACGCGTCTTCCCGTGAACTGCTCAGTGACTCATTCTGCAGGTTCTTGCATCCATTGTGAAACATTTGTTTGCTGTCCATCAACCAATCTACGCTGCAAACAAAGTTGCCCAATGAGTCAGAGAGAAGGGCTGCAGATCCGGATCATTACTCGGCCCGGCCATGGCCCGGTCCACCAATCAGCACGCGTGTGCGCATGGACGATGTTGGGTCTATCAATCGACCATCCGCGTCGCGTCTACAAGCGCCCAGCCTCAACCTCGACCTTGGTATTGTCCCACCGACGATACCTGACGTCCGCTCCACCTCGAAATTGCCGCCCCGACCTATTGCATATCGCAAACGATGCCCAAAAATAAGTCATCGTCCACCAAGAGCGGCAAGCAGCGACGGTTTCATCTCAGTAACCGCCCGCTCCAGCGTGTCCCAGCCCAGAACCTCTGCGGTGCTGTCTATGTCTATCGCCATGGCCCAGCGATGCGTCGCACAGCGGGATATAGCCGCCTCTCGAAACATCCGGAAACATTGAACCCCAAATATAGAAGCGCGACGTGAACGGTCCAGCGTTGTCTGAGGCTCCACGCGCGACTGTCTGGCAGTTGATCTGGGTTTCATCGTCGTGGAACGGCGAACTTGATACTGCTTTGGGGGGGAACTCCTCGGGTGAGGTTCACGCTTGATGCCCGTTGCTGCAGGTTCGCTCCACCAATATGGATGGATACGCGTGGATCTGGTTTCAATTTCCCGGAGTTCATATTAAGCGTGTTCGCCCTTCGCATATGTGCTTCGCCTCTCGATTTTGTTCCTCAGTCTCTGTCTCTATTTCTTGCATCTTGCATATTTTCCTACACGCGTGTCTATTGCATTTGTGGCGCGGGTCTCCCCTTTCCTTGTCATATCCAACCATACCCAAGGAGCAGGCCTCCGTCCTCTAGACTAATCCTTAACCACCAAAAGAACGCGCTCAACTAAACCAGTGTGTAAGTCCAATCCATTAATGTCAGTTGGTTCAAGTCTCATTATGTCAGGCGGGCACCACCATGGGCATCTATAATATCAACACCCATGTCCGCCAGAACACCCCACCGTATGAAGGTCTCCAGTATGGCAGTGCCGTACCCTATCAGACGTGTGGGAATGTCTATCCGGACTCTTCCCCCGAATCCGTCCTTTCGCGTCATACCCATATGACCACTCCCGAGCGGTCCCCAATGCGCGTTGTCGGCCAGGCCATTCTCCCACGCATTCGCTGTCAGGATCAGGTCACGGAACCTTCGGCGCCCGGCCCAATCCGCCACAGAAAATCCGCAAGCGCAAGTTCTCACCCTTCGCTGTATCCGTACACACTTCGGCGACCGTCATCGATCCACCGTGGCACCAGCCCCCCCAACAGTGACATTGTCTCGCCTTCCTCCGCTGTGTCAACCGCTTCTCTCTTTGAGTCTGCGTTCAGCTCCGCCCTAAACTCTCCCATCTCTATCACCGGCAATCATCGACGTCGGTCGTCCCTGGCTGTCATGTCACGTGAGCCATCTCAGCAATCCTTCGCCGGTCGTCCAGGCCACTCTCGCGCTGGTTCAGCGTCAAGTGTGGACGAGGCCGTTCTGAGCCGTTACTCCTATCCGTATCGGACCGAACCCCAATATGTCACTGCGGCGACATACCCCCCCAACTCGGCCACTCATCTGCCGAGCACAAGCTTTTCCAGCCAGTACAATGCAGATATATTAGCTCCGTTCACCGATACCGCCGCGGCTGGCACGGAGGCTCCGCAGGAGTCCAATTGCCTCACCAACTACCTCACGTCTACCAATCCCACTCCCATGCTGATCTCCCGCGCGACGCGGAACGACATTGGAGCGAAGCACTTCTGGTTCGACGTGCGCAATCTCCGGCGTTGGGATGGCTTCTGTGTCCAGACCATCATGGACCTCCCCACCATCCCCGGCCTTCTCGCCATCTCACTGAATGCCGACGAATACTTCCCTCTCCCTCCCCGCACCAACCCCACGCCAGAAACCGAGTCGGCGCTCGTGGATATCTGGAAGAACACGCTCGCCTTCAAAGTCAACGCGGGCCTGAAGCTCTGCAACAACAATCTCCGCATGCATGCCGTCTCCAACCCCACATCCGGCGCCGTCAATCGCCCGGATTTCGTCTCCAATGCCCCGGGTGACATCGAAAAGACTTTCCGTGGCCACACCCGCGGCCGCGTCATTGGAATCGCCAAGAGCTACGAGGAGTGGAATACCAGCCTGCGCACCGGCAACGCCAACGACCAATGCAAATATCTCAAAGGCCTTGCCCATCTCCACTACCTCCTGCGCGAGAACGGCTGCCGATACGGCTTCATCATCACCGAGATCGAGCTCATCTGCGTCCGTGCCGGCGGCCCCGCGAACAACATCCCCACCGACTTATCTGCGTCCACCAACAACGCCGCGGCCACCGGCGCTGAGGATCCGAACAACTGGCCGATCTACGGCTGGCTCGAGCTCGCCGCGCCGATCAAGCTCGCCACGTCCCACGAGCCGACGGACGTTACCGACGCCGGTGCGCACCCCCCGATGACGGCCGCGTTGGCACTGTGGTTCCTCAACATGCTCGCCGCGGACCTCGTGCTGCCCGGCCAGCCGTCCTGGCGCATGGAGGTCGGGGGGCCGGCGGCGTGCTCGCGGAATCGGTGCGAGCCGCGCGACGAGTGGATGCCGAAGGTGTTCACGCAGTTTGAGAAGCGGGCGGCGAAGAAGGCGAGAAAGTGGGTGTTTCCTGATGAGCCGTTTCAGAGAGGCGAGGCGAAGCGGGAGAAGTAGGCCGATGAAACTGAAGGGAGTCGAGAGGTGCACTCCATGCTAGGAGTCGAGGGTAGATGGGAGGCTATCAATCCGTCTGGAACGGACTTGTCGAGCTACGATGGCTCTTGCATTGGAAGGCGTTTGATGTGCATTGATTTGCATTAGTCTGTTGGCCGAGCTCAGTAATGGGGCTTTCATGCCGCCGAGAAACATTAATACCATAACCACACAGTAGTGTCTTCCAATGATCACCTCGATACAGCATCGTGGAGCAATTTGTACGAAATCGCCCATCACGTGAGTTCCTGATGCGAGTCGTCGCGAGTCGTCGCGTCAGGTCGCGTCAGGTCGTGTCCGCTAGCCGTTTTAGGAAAAAACCAAGCGTAAGGCACTGGAACTTCCTCCTGTGACCTAATCACTTGCACTTTGTCTCCATCCCGATTCATTTACACGTCAATATTGTATTAATTTCCGACCTATTGCCCACACTATTCAGAGCTTCTATACCAATTGCCGTGTATCCTAACTTCTTACTCCGGAAGGCTAGTTACCGACTCTCAATTGCGCTGCGTTAGTCTACCTCCTACAAATCGGTGTTCAAGTCACTAATTCAACTTGACACCCTCTTAGGCATCACAACCCACAACCCAAGCAGCATCATGTCTGGCCTCACCGATTACCTCACACAGTCGGACACCAAACGTACAGTACACAATCAACCCTGATTGTCCCTGCGGCTAAAGCAACCTAGGCAAGGCGGACGAAGAGGATGTCTCCCCCGCCACCAAAAAGGCTCGCACCAGCGACAAGCCCAAGACGCTCCGTCAGCTCCAATCCATGCCGCTCGACGACCTGGCCGAATACGCCTTTTCGCTCCAGGAACAGCTCGCTGCCCGGCCACCCGCTCCCCCGCCTCTGAGCGATGAGGAGTTGGAAGCGAAGGCGGTACAGCTCATCGACATCTGCAGGCGGGAGATCAAGAAGCAAATGAAATGGCAGCCGAGTTGCAAGCGGGGGACGACGAAGTGGAGTTACCAGGGGATGGTGCCGAATGAGGATGTATTCTACCGCATGGTGCGGATCGAGAAGGGGAATAAGGGGTGGAAGAAGAAGCAGATGCCGATGGCTGACTTTCGGAGGCGGTTTGGGCATGTGGAAGCGAGTGTAAGTGAATGGATGGTCGTTAGATACCAGAAGCCGTGGCTGACACCAACACTAGATTCGATATGGAACCTTGATGATTACTGGAGACCATGTCAACGTGCAGTGGGATCCTGAGGAGAAGACATTCAAGCTTAGCGGGACTTATGGCTTATAGGCATACGTCTATTATCGATCACTAAGGAGATCATCCGGCAAAGGCTGCGATAGTTGGGAGACTCCTTCGGATGACGTTGACAGTGGCACAAGACGAATAGGGACGAGTGTATCATTATTACGTAGAGTTTCTCTCTGTCGATACTGTAATCATATTTAAGAGGGTCGGTTTGAGCCGCTCCTGATTACTCTAAATATAGGTAGTATAAGGATAGCAATCTGATATTGACGTCAACCTGTGCGAGCAGGGAATTGGATATAAAACTGTAGGAAAACTAAAGCAGAAGAGCAGTAAGTGTACACTTGTCATGCTGGAATGTCCATTACCACGAAAAGCCTTCAGTGTGAAGGTAAACCTCGGAAGCTCCACGACCAGCAAGCACCCGAGTCTGTGCCAAAGATGCCGCCTCACGGACGTCATGCGTCATACTATCAGGGCCACAGACAGCAATTGCAACACTCTCTCCAGCATTTGCTGTCCACTCTTCCAAAAGACCACTCAAATGGGGTCTGCCTTGGGAAACCTGCAACCACTCCCCGCGAGACTTCGTAGAGGAAACCTTGACATCAATATTCTTTTCATCCAACGATGGTGTTCCGGAGCTTCCGTTTCTGGAGTCGCCAGTAAGATGGATGGCCACGCTTAGCGCTTCGGCACCAGGATACCGCTCATGAAGACGGCCAATTTCTTCCACGAACCACTCGCGCACCTCTGGCTTACGCGCCGCGAGAACAACTTGAATCAGCGTCTTCTTGGCATCTCTTCCCTTCTGGCGCGCCAGAATATCTTCGACGAGTGGAAGAGTAAACCCGGCGCCTGAGCCGCCAGCGATGATCACGGCTCGGTCGAATTGAGCGAACGATTTCAGCGCGATGCCGCCAAACGGCCCTTCAAGCATAACTGGAATAGAAATTCCCGGCGATTTCTGAGCAATGGCTGCCAACCGTCCGGTAACGCCCCGGGCAGATTCAATGTAAAAGACCGCTTCGCAGGGACTGGTCCCGTCCTTTGAAGGGGGCAAAGAGCAGATGGTGAAGGGGTGGGAGGTCAGTGATTGAAGACCAAGGTGACGGAAGCTAATGAATCGGACGAAGAAGTGCTGGCCTGGGTGCCAGGAAAGGCGGAGTGCAGCTCTGGTTGCGGCACCACCCGATCGCAAGGGGACGACAGCCTTAATCATGCCGCTTGGAAGGGGGGTGAGGACAGCTTTATGGGAGAAGCCGTATAAGAAGAGAGACTTGAGCTGTGAGTACCAGAGCCCACTGAGGTAGACAGCTCCGGCAGCAATGAAGTAATCCCTAGATGACCGTCAGTCCCAAATCTTTGTAGGTATCAAGTCCAACTTACACAGAGGTAAGCGTGAAACTGCAGTGGATAAAAAAAAAGACAATAAACACAACTGCGGCAAGGATATGCGTAGCTTTGAAGAACTCGTAGAATCGTTTCCGCAGCGGAGCCCAAGAGAAGAACGTCAGATAGGCCTGGGGAATTAGAGCCGCGACGCCGGTCCAGTAATAGAGGTTTGCAGTCCATTGAGCTCCCAGGTCGCCTTGTGAACGTCGATAAATGATGAAGGGGAACGTATGGATCAGGGCCAAGACAAGCATTGCCCACGCAGAGTACTGATGGAAGACTTGGAGCTTCTCATGCGGTACTCCAGTCGCGAGTGTAATCCAGTTGGACTTTGATGCCAGTGCTCTGTACCAGTTAGTCGGTTCTCATTTGGAAGGCTACGATAGGCTCACAAGTTGAACGGTAGAATAGCCAAAGCCATCCAGCCCGTTCTAGTAGCGATGGGTGGGGAGTTGCCAAAGGACTTAGTTCCATGGTTGGGCCAATAGTATGGCTTTGGTCCTAGAGTCAGGATGAACAGGTAAACAATGGCGGTGGCAGTGAGGAGCAAGACTCCAAGGCTCGGAGTAAGCCATCTGATGGCTCGGAAGTTGTATCCCTTGTACGAGAGATATCGGAAGCCTGCTATTACTTTGGATAGCGGCCCTTTGGCGCGGCTTTTCGGAGAGGAGGATCGAGAGAGCAAATGTATCAAGGTAAAGACGCCTATTGTCGCAAGGGCAAACCAGAGCGGCGCGCGAGCATAAACCAAATCGCTGATATACCTATGGTACTTTCAGTTAGTTTCAATGATTCGGGATACAAATAGAACAAACCTGAACCCCTGCTAAGGCCGGTTGCTTACCAGTATCTCCAATTTCCTCTACTCCATGCGCATTCCTCTGCGGTAAGAACCTCCCTACAAGTGGCAGTGCGGGAGGAATGCCATTCTAGCGGATAGTCAAAAAATGGTAGTCCTTTGGGCTTCTCGGCCTCCCCTCCGGACATGGAACCGTGATTCATTTTGGTGGTTGATGTGCCCGCTGTTTAGTCAGGGATAAGAAGTAAATTTTGGTGTTACTGCAGCACGAAGAGTATGGGAGAAAGGTTGTCGGGGGTTCATATAAGGTTGCTAAGCTTGAGTCTTTGCTCCCAGTGCCACGTGAACCTGATCAATGGCCCGGAATCCCTTAATTTCGCCATCACTATGGTTCGTCACGGCTCGTTCTCCGCCTCGGCGTGACTGATTTTCGTGGGGATGGTTCTGGTTTCAGGACCGAGAATTGCTGGCCGTTAGATATAACAGCGAGCATTTGAGCAAGTTTATATATTGGCCCCTGCACTTCAAATGCTCCCCTAGCATCCAAATTAATTGTGATGGTTTGACTGGCTATTTTCCATGCACCATGGATTTTAGCACTGTTCTAACTTAAACTGTCTCAACTAGTTAGGTCACTAGCGATTGTGATGGCGGACACTAAATAAATTGAGCGGGGATATGACCCTAATGAGTAACAATCATCTGCCTTTGCCGCCTTGCCCTCTGCATATTAGAGACGAGTGGCTAGTAGACGAAGCAGACGAGAATGCCCGGATTAACGAAGAAGATGAAAACTGGAAAAGCAAAACTTGTGAAAGAGCACGAACATTGTGTTATGGTTCCAGGCCTGTGGCCTGTCTCCTGTATGATAGTCACGTGACTAAGTCAACTGTCGAAGTCTTAGACATCGCGCACGCGTCGTAGATAGCTCTTCTTCTTTTAGCTTTGCAATAAATGAAAGTGGTTCTCGTAACTTCTGCGATCAAACCGTCTCACATTGGGCGTTAGAAGATTGGAAAAACGTGGTTTGGAGTGAGGAGACGGCGATCGTATTACTTCATAATAGAGGTAGTTATCGGATATGGAGCACGAAAGACAAGGCGTTTTCAAGGAGCTATACCCGGGAGCCGCGGAAAGGATATACAGAATCTATGTTCTGGACCTGCTTTTCGTACGATAAGAAATATCTGTTCCATTGCTGGAGGGCGGAAACGAAAAAGGAGAAAATTGACGCGGAAAGAGTATTAGAAGAGGTGAACGAATTGCTTGAAACTATTTATTGAGAACAGTGAGCTTGAAACAGGTATTGCGAGGATGAAACCCATTATGTAGAGCGACGAGTATATGTATTTGGAGTACAGCGACTTCTTTGACGTAGGAATTCCTCAGAACCAAATGCTATCGAGCCATGCTAGCCATAGATGAAGAGAGTGAAAATAAGGAAACGTATTCCAAAAAATAGGCAGAAGTTGTTAAAGCCTAGCAAACTTGTTAGGAAGACCTGCCGAAGGAGAAGATCCAGGCTTGGATAGCGCGGATTCCACTACATAGTAGATAAACAATTGAGCTAGAACGAGAGAACGAGGATAAGAAGGTAAAGATTGAGATAACGCAAATTTCCTAATTTGAAATAGATCGGAAACACTCGCTGGTCTGGTCGAGCATTACAAACGGTATCACACTGCCGCTTACCAGGGCAAGCAGCTCGCAGAATGCATACGCGGATTTTCTGATAGACTCTGATCAAGACTCCAGTCTCGACAGCATTGGAGTTGAGACCACGGAGCCACACATCCAGGGAGCACATGTCGGTCCTCAGGCTAGGATGCATGGTAGGAGTATGTTATGCAAATAAAAACTCATCGTATAATCGGGTGATCACGCGGGGGGTTGAATTAGATTGACCTACTAATCTTCACTAGCATCACGCAAACCACGATTCTCATCAAGATAGACCTAAGCCTTCTTTCGTATAAGCTAACACTTCTAAAGCACTCGAATTCATAAAATTTTGGCGGAGCAATGCTGAAGGTGTGTAGATGTTCACTGTTCCGATTCTGTTCAGCCAGTCCAACCCATCAACCCTCTTTCAGCGGCTTGGCGCCTTGGCCCCAATTAGCCCTTCTGCGACGCCGCTTACCCGATTTACCTTTTCCGTGTTACCCTAACTCCAAAAGAAAAGCTGCATCCCTCCTTGTGATGCCAATGCTTCCGGCTCCTACGCGCCCTCAAATCCAGCTCAAGACCCACGGTTATACCAATTCCGCGGCGTCATATCTACCTGCTTTCTTATCTTGTTTCTTCTCTCCTGAGAACTTCATACCCATCAATCGCATGATGAACGAGCCCTTGCGTTTGCCTATAGCCGCCGGTTCCGCTTCGATAGTGCAAGAATAACTCTCGGAAGATCCGCTGCTGGTGTCCGTGCAAGGAGGGGGCAGGAAGTATGGGCAATCTCCTCCAATGTACAAAGCAAGATCTGGCATCTTGTGCATCTTGGCATACTGCACTTGGAAGGTCTGTTTGGAGTTAGTTTTCTGGTTCAACGTGTGCCTTTGGGGCACCCTGGGACCCTGATGACAAGTGACTTACTTTGAGACTGCCCAGCGCTTCCTGTGTTCTGCACTGACTCTGCAACTTATCAAAGATCCGCTGCGCATGGAGCTCCTCTGGCGGCTTGGTGTTCCGTCGACAGCGATCGGACGGGGAGAAGATGTGGTGATCACCTAAGTCCTCTGGCCGTCCTGGACAATATTCGAGGGTTTCGTTGAGGATGATATCGCTTTGGGCAGCAAAACGGCCCGCCCAATAAGACCGCGGTTGCGGTTCCTCGACCTCTTTCATATTCGAGTGCGGTGGCGGTGTATGAAAGCAGGACATGCTCCTTAAGGGGGGCTGTCGTCGCGGGCCTTCATGGTCGTGACTCACATCTCCCGGCTTTCTGCCTGATGATGACTGAATACTCGTCCTTGTAGGTGAGTGTTCGATTCCTAGCCTCTTTCGGACTTCCGCTATTTCGGTGAACTTGGATGAAGCAGAGCGGAGATTCACCGCCGTTGCTGGGGTCCGTGGAAGTAGATCCGGAACTGACTGCTGCCGCAAACTCGGTGAAGGAAGAGATGGATTCAATGGCCGCATCAATTGTCGATGCTGAATTGTCTCGCAGAACGACTTGGTTTGTGGAAGCCGTAGAGGCTCACCCCATTCCACGGGAATCGCGGGCGATGGCGTCGGGATTCGACTGGCAACCGATCTCCTGGCCGGCGTTGATCCAATTCCCATATTGCTGACATTGCTCGACTCATTTCGAACGTCTGCCCTGCTTTCGGATGCCTCGGCGATGGATTGAAGTGCCGACTGTGGAAGCTCCTTCCGTCGAATCTCGTGTCGCCCTGTTGCCAGTTCATTAGGAATGCTGCTGGTAATCGGTTCGCGCGGAACGCTCTCGATGTTCACGGTCGTCGTCGCTAGTATCGTAGCCTGGCTTCTACTGGAACGGAAGTTCTCCTTGCCTTGTGACTTGTTGATGCCCTGGAGCGGAGCATTTAGGACCGGCGCATGCAGATTGGGTTGCGTGATAGACCTGGGTGTCTGCGAGGTGGTGAAGTGGCTGAACGACTCATCTCGGCGTCTGCTGCGCAGGTTCTCTTTGTTGACAGGTGATGGAATGCGAGATCGTGGCAGAAATGTTGTGCTGGTCGATGATGGAAGCCCCTTGTTGCTCTCATTAGTCTCCTTCTTCAGGACGAGATTCCCGGTTGTAATTCTTCGAGGCAGAAAACCGCGCTTTAGTCGCTGGTCTGTACCGGTATGAGATCTCGCGAGCTGTTCGCCATGCACTGACGTGGTTGGTGTGAGTTGACTATCGTCCGAGCTATCGGATGCCTTCCGATTCTCTCCTGACTTCGAGGGCCGCTTCTTGTGCAGTGCTCGGTTCGCTAAGGGTCGCAAAGAGTTGGAAAAGTTCGTGATCGACTCCAACCGTTGAAGTGTTTTGCTTTGTGTGTTGTTTTTGGGTTTACGGGTGGCGATCAGCGGACGAGGATTGCCGGTAGAACTAGCTACTTGATGCATGGTGACTTTGAGTTCCAAAAAGCAGTGATTGAAATTTTGAAGAAAGACTGTGACGAACTATCGACAGAGGCAAGCCGTCATGAGGAGTGTTTATCTGTACATTTACTGGAGTGGGATGAAATTGGGGTGACGGCGAGTGTGAATGTGAATCTGGAAGCTCCGCATAGGTAAATAAACAACACAAGATCGCACCTGCTAGGCTGGCCACCAGGTGAATCTTGAAGTCCAAAGGTTCACTAGTAAGCAAATCAAAGGCATGAGTTTAAAATCAGCATTGCAGTGGAATCCATCAGTTGCAGCGTGGGCGATATCAGCTGTGACCCCTTAAAACCTAGCCAGGGAGCGATGAGCAGAGAGGACCTTTACGGTCGAAGAATTCTACCGTTAGTTTTACAACCAAGACGATCGCAGAAACCGACGTCATTTTGGACGTGAATATGCTGTGTTGCATGTCGATCGAAATGGTAGCCATTGACCTGGTTTATTGCTTGGTCGCGTACCGTCGAGCAGAACCGTGGATGAAGAACCCGAGATACCCCTATTTGATGACAAGTTCGAGGCCAGATAGCCCAGTCCGGAATTAGCCACGCACATTGAGTCGTCTCAAAGTTCCGCTGTAAGATTTGATCGATACTTATCTAAGGGCGGAACTTGTTACATTACATGCCATATTGATGACACTAATGTCCTTTGTTCCGAAGCCATCGATCTTCGCCAGTGATGATACAATCCTCCCAGAGATCCAAACAACGCCCCAAAGCTCATTATCTCTTTCCGTTACTCCTCATCCGAGTCATCGATCACAAAGCCCGCCCGCATGCGAGGAGCTGGTGCGCGTTTGACTGGCACGTCATCCTCACTATCACTTTGAGCATTGTTGCCATTCAGTGCAGAGGTCTCTGTTTGCTTGACTGCTGCCGGTTCTTCATCAACATCGCTCATCTCCACGTCGCCGGTATTTCGCTCAACATGATGCTGTGAAGATATTGGAGTTTCATCGTCCGATTCGTCGCTGGAATGATCGCTCGAAATGAGGATCTGGTCCGTTGGTCGTGGAGAGGTCGATCTCGAGGTCCGCAAGGGACTCGCATCGGAGAGCTCGGAATCGCTTCCAGCTATACTCTTCCGCTTCTTGGCCTTCCTCTTGTCCTTCTCTCCGCCTTCGACAGCGGACTTCCTCTTCTTTGACCCTGTCGTCAGGTTGAGCAAAGCTTGGCGAATATTCTGGTTTGTGTTTTCCCGTCTCTTCTCCTCCTGGGCGAAGAACTCCGCATCGTCCCCTGAATCCTCGTCAGAGCTGTGTACAAACAGCGCGCTCTTGATCTTCTTTTGCTTTTCGCTTTCCGCCTTTCGTTTCGCTCGGGCCCGTCTCTCTTTCTCTTCGTCATCTAGTTCCCCCCGGTTCTTCAGCTTCCGCTTCGATTTGGGCTTCTCCAATGCGTCCGGTTTGCGGGCGGTTGGGCCTCCCACAGGGAACAGGAGCTCTTCAATGTCGTCGTTGGCAATGAAGTCATCCTCGCCGGAATCATCGTCAAACTCGGCTCGTTGACGAGGCACGATTTTGCGACGGATGTAATCGGAATAATCTAGGGTCTCGTCCATTCCGCCTTCTTCTAGCCCTAGAGCTTCCGAAACGAAATGAAAGTTCTCTTCAATCTCGCGCCAACCCATTTCAGAGGGGAATACCCAACCAAGCTTTGTCCCGTCACTACCATCTGCCCAGTGCAACCCCAGTACGCTCAGCAACAATCGCAACTTGCTATCTTTAACCATGGCCTTTCGCCTGTCCGGATCGTTTGATTCGAGAGGGATTGGAGCAATTTTCGGTTCTTCGCGGCTTGGAACCGGGGCATCTGGATTTTCAGATGCCCAAGCAATTGCATCAACTCCTTGCCGAGTGGCATCCGCTTCTTGCTTCTTACGCTTTTCAAGGATCTCTTCAAGAGTCGACTGGACCCAGAAAGCGTTGCCCGATTTGTCCTGTAACAGGACTGCTTTCACTGCAACTTGGATCTGCACCTCTTTACTCAATCCTGGTGTGAGTTCCAACTCAGGCGCCACCCTTGGCACACTCTTGGGCACCTCTCTGTCATAGCCGTGTTGAAGATAATACAGCGTGGGGGACATCTTGCTGAATAGAATCTCGACAATGAGTTCGGGTCGCTCCTCGACCTTTTTAATCAATTTCCGGAGCACGTTCTTAACCAGCTCTTTCCACTCCTTAAATGAAGCATGCTGGCGATCCAGGCCATTTGGCCCTTCGATCATGCGGTGGAAAAGCCGAATGATGTCTGCCCTGAAGAGAAGAACACTCTGTTCTAACTTGAATGCTGCTCGGTAGAAGAATCGGTGCGCCCGTTTCAGCTGCTGTGCGTCAAGTTCATGGTAAAACTTAGTGAATGCAATGAAGGTATTGATGCAATTTTCGTTGACGAATCGGGCAGAGAACCGCATGAAGTCGAATTTCCTTTCTTTGGTTGTCTGCAGTGCGTCCTGTTCCTCTTCTTCTTCCGAGTCTTCCTGTGGATCTTCCTCTTGATTCCCATCTTCGCCGCTATTGGCCTGTTTTTCTTTCCTCTTCTCCTTCTTCTTACGGCGAGCACGACGTTTCGAACGAATTTGGAGGTCGGCATTTTGTTTCGAATAATGCTCGAGCATCCGAATAAATACGTGCGCGAGCTCAGTACAGGCGTCCAAGTACCCAAAACCTTGATCCTTATAACTTCGCACCAGTCTGATAATCCGATCGTGCGTAGACTCTTCGTAGAAAATTCGGTTCTGGATGTTGTCCGCAATGTCCTGGTCGTCCTCGTTGGAGCTCTCGGCCATTTGTTGAATGGTGAGCAAGATTTGCGTGAAGCACTTCATCCCTGCATTGACGTCTATGTTCATCTTATTGTCAACCCCGGACTGCATGAATCGGTTCAATAAGATAAACGTCTCCTGGTTCAGCACGCTCGCGACGAGAGAGAATCCTTCGTCTTCCTCTGCAACCGTCTTTCCCTTGCTTTTCGCCGATTTCTTCTCCCGTCGAGCGCATTCGGCCTTCAGAAACCATGAGATGAGGTAAAAGAACTGCGAAGTATGAGATTTTAACACTCGGTCAGCTTCCCTCTCGATGGCTTTGCGCAATTGCACAAAGAGTGGGTTGAAGGATGAGTCCAAGAAGTCTTCAATAAAACTTCGTAAATGGTTTCGAGCCGATGGACTCAGTGGCGTTTCGACGTCGAACTCAGCCTAAAACCGATCAGTACGCGCTAAAAGAAGTTGATTCTGAGCCTTACCCCGTCATCGCCAGTTTTACGGCTCCGCTGTTTTGGTTTGTTCCACTTCTTGGATTTGTCCATTTTGTTCAGAGTCCGCTGAGAGTTTCCAAGAACATCTTGTCCAGAGACGGTAGACATGCGGTTGTCGGCCCGCTTCACCCAAACCATTGCTCCGAATCGATTATGCCTCGTTGGTGCATGCCGCGCATATTCTGAGAGCATTGACTTCTCCTTCTGCAACAAGTCTCGAAAGTCTTTCGTGTTCGACTTGGCCAACTGCTGCTCTTCCATGAAGAGCTTGGCTGGATTGATACCGCGTAAAAGATGGAACAGAATTTCTAAGGTGATCACGTCTTGCTGTACGAACTCGGATCCCATGCTCGATGCGATTGTCAGAAGGAATGGAAAGATATCCTGGTCGGCGAACGTGTCGATAGTGGCAGACCGTGATATCTCCGCTTCTTCGCCGTCCATTGGCAGATCCGCGGGATGCGCAATCTGCACGACGTTACGGAAGAAGTAGAGAGCAAGACGGATGATATCTTCATCTCGGGTATTTCTCTCATTGCGAGGCTGAGCCATTGAAGGAATAGTAATCTGCACAATGGTACGGAGAATCTGAGTAGTATCGTGACCGAGGATGGCTCTCTTATAGCCAGCCTGAGCTAATTGAAGATACGGGGTGTGCCGATGATGGCCAACCGTCATCTGTGCATCGTCGATGTCCAATGGCCATGTTAAAGTGACCATTAAGTCGACTGCCAAGGTTAGATTGGAATGAGGAATAGGCGTAGAAATTACGTACGACAAGCCAGAGCGACCTTGAATTTCAAACCGCCTTCTGGGATATTTTCCGGGAATGATGCTAATATCTGGAGCAGGTCTCCACGGAGCAAATTGGCCTCCGCCATTGAACGGGCAACATCGAAACGGTTGAGCTTCTCGTCCACATGTTTGAGCCATCTTCGCAAGTCTTTAAGAACAGCAAGCGCGTCATCGCCTAGTACATAACGCCCGTCGAGTTCAGCACTCGATCCTCCGAGCTATTGCATGTTAGCTATTATGCGAGCTGTTGAGATGTGAAGCAGGACCTACCGCCGTGACAAGACTGTAAACATACGCCCGGACTTCTGGGTCCACAGTGGACGGTCTTGAATCGTCGATCTCCATATTCAAATCATTTGTGGAAGGTATGAATTGGAGGGTATTTGCATTGCCATGGAGGTGAATGAGGTCGTTCATGGATGGTGGTTCAAACGCGGAGAGACGCGTTGAAATTCTGTTGGACGCGTCGGGAACAGGGGTCGCGTGGCTGCCACTTTCCACTCCGGACCTCCTGCCTCGCCAGGACTTTCCGCCAACTTGTTAGCAACCGTAAGCCCTCCAAAGTGCATCTTTCTACACGTAGTATATCGAGCTGTCTAGACGCCATGAGTGAGCAAACGAAGCAGCGGCCATATTTCTATAAATAAATAAATATTCAGCTCGAAGCCCAATGTATCTGGTTCCAGCTTCCACTGATGTTCCCCCAAGGACAAGCACTCCTCCGCTCTCCGCGGTGGAACGTTAATCCGCTCATATGGACGTCCCTGCCTCCTGAATCGCATGATGACGATGATTCGCCCAAGGCATCCCTCATTCGAAACAAAAACAATTGCTCCTGTCGGCCTTGGATTTTGTTCTCTCAAGAATTCGGTGACTGGACATCCAGCACAGACCTTTTCATCACGAGGGTGTTGAAGTGCGATTATCATGGGCTTCTTAACGTAACAACTTCCCGTGGCATCCACGAGCCTACTTCAACTAGCCGCGCATGTTCTGTATTCTATTAATCTACCTGCACCTGTCCTCCCAATTATCCAGTGCATGTCAGGAGTAGAAGACGACATCGGCAGGATCGACATCACTTAAATAAATCTCAGAATGGCTCCGGATCTCAACTCCGTCCCTCCATCTCCTCGTTCTCCAACGAGTCCTTCCGCTGCTCAAACCCCGCAACCATCCACCTCGTCCTCGCGCCGAACATCTCAAATCTACCCCATGAATCCTCCTCCGCTGCCACTGGCCACGCCTGGAGGCGGTTTGCCCACCAACACCCACCCATTTCCGCCGCTGAGCCCAGTCTCCAGCAGCCACAACCATGAGTCCGGGAGCGGCGTCCCTATGAGACATCCTCGACCCCTCACCGCCGCAGAGCTGCATTCGGAGCTGGAGAAAGAGCAGGAAGCAGTGGTACGTAAATCTGCGCCGCATCAACGTCCTCCTTGTACTCACTGGTATCTTGTGCCGTAGGTCAACCGCTTAACCCGTGAACTCGCGGCTCTTCGAGCACATTCCGCGTCAGTGGCCTCCACTACTTCTTCCACCTCCACTGCCCCCGTTCTTCTCGATCCTTCCGACCCATCCACGACCACTACGAGCGTCTCCCTGGCGGGACCTACGCATCCGACCGCATCACGAAGGCACCGCAGCTCCAGCAGCGTATCCCGAGGAAGCGTCACCACAGCACATATAGGGATACCTCTGACGAGCGCAACTGCGAGCATACCGCACCATCACCGACCCTCCGCCGGAACGGTACAACTGGAGCAGGCAGGCGCACCCTATGGGACTTCCTTACGATCGAATAGCATAGGCCTGACGTCACCACGATATGAGGAGACGGCTATGTATAGGCATGAGTTGGAGGAAGCGAAGAAAGAGAATGAAGCGCTACGACAGAAAGTCCGAGAACTGGAAGTTTTGCTACGGCAGAGACGGAGCTCTTCGGCTTCGAGTGCGAGGGGGACATAGAGCTGGGCTTTATACTTCGTCTTTCGTTCAGGGTTCTCCTTCGTTTGAGAAGTTATATGGCGTTTAGGACTGGGGTATTGGGGTCAAGATTTTGCTTTTGATATAGTGACAAGAAGGATGCTATTGCCAAATGGCTCCTGCCTCAGTACTGGTGGCATGGGATGGAAATTCTTAGGCCCTGTGAGTGGTCGCTGAAAGCCTGATGGTGAGGCTTCAGTTAAGAATGAAAGATTTCAGGTCGGCCTTTTCGCGTCTTCGTGACAGTAGGGTATGAAAATTCCTGATACCCTGAACCGTGCTGATTGTTCCGTAGAAAATCATGTTTAGAGCTCAACGGTACTTATACAGAGATTGAGTGGCACCTTGCCGTCTAGGCTTGTTGGAAACCAACCTGGAATGATTCGAGCACACTTTACAGCGCTCTGGCTACCATGAATGCTCGATTAAATGCAGTACGATGAATACAAAATGCTGATCTCATTGTACGACACGAATATCTCCTGTTGAACACGTCCTAGTAATGGTCTGGTATCGAGGCTAACTGATATAGACTCATGCCAGACATTCTTACTAGATATTACCTGTCCGCCCTTCAATTCAAGACCAGAAAAGAATACGATTTGAGAGGTGAATTGGCAGTTTCACAAGTCTTTGTTTACCGCCCAACTGTCGCCTATAAAGGTAAATGACTTTAGAGGATAGGCACGTGGGGTGAACTCCCAGTAGGTGAACTCCCCATATGGGAGGGTCGATTCGCCAAGAGGGTAGACATATGTCTAAGACATGAAGATTGTAGTTCTTCTTCTAGGTTGTCCAAACCCTTTATACAATGATTAGGAGTGGCCCGTAGAAGCCGATACCTAAGATCCTTGGGTTCCTGGAATGATTCTTCTTATATGACTAGCGAATGTCTCTTCTAAACCTTCCCAGTGTGGCCTTGAAATTATTCCGAACTACTACTACAAAATAGTAGGGGCGTGAGAGGTCTTAGCAAGGATCTTAAGGAGTGTGAGCTGCGAAGGTCGATAAATGTCTTTGTAGGAACTCAAGCGAAATTGATTGGAGTTCTAATGTATGATATCCTCTTAAATTCAGGTTCAGCTATCCCTCAGGCTTTTCAAGGCGTCCTGTCTGATATCTAGCCAGGAGAGGTTGTTAATGCTCTTTGAGTGGTCCCCAACGGATGCTCCTCAAGGGGTTACCCATGAATGTCCTTGGGAACCTTCCCTGAAAACATCTTCCTGTTATTTCAGAAACTCGGAAATCGATGGAGAGATAAACTATAACTTGGTTAAACAGCGACAGATCAGTGGCTGATGTGCTCTCTGGTACCCGAGGATTTGGCATAATGGATATTACTAGTACCTGGTTTACGTCTAAAGGAAGGTTACCTGATAGATTATTTCCAGACATGCCTTCTGTACCTTGTAGGAGCGATGTCAGACTACCCGTGAACATGCCTTCAGAGGTGGGCTTCAGTTCTGTGCCTCACAGGGGCGGCTGGGTTCAGCTTATCCCAGCCACCCCCTGGAAGTAGATATGGCGGCGTGCAGCTCAGTGATAAGACAGTGGAGACTGGAGAAGAGTATCCGCCATGTCCACTGTGTCTGCTATGTCTCCTATAATGCACCTTTCGTTCCCTTTAAAGGTGGAGGTATATAATAGTAAGATAGCAAGACCTTTAATTAGTTGATACCTGGTTCGGTGCCGCGCCAGTCCTCCGTTCCCCAGAGGATAGAAGTATATATTAGTAAGATCTTGATACAAAGTATCTATCGCACCCATCGCCATGCATTTTCTCCTAAGAGGGTAGAGGGCTATATTAGTAAGACCATGATATATGCCGTACGCACCCTTTGTTCCTCCTGGGGGTAGAGGCATATGTTAGGAAGCAGGAAGGCCTCAATGTACGCCGTACGCACCCATTGTTCCTCAGAGGGTAGAGGTATGTGTTAGTAAGCTAGGGGAGACCTTTATGCCCGCTAGAACATCATATGAGCGCACGCTTCGCTCTCCGTCGTAGATGCGGAGGGCCAGAGTTTCCCGTAGCTACCTTCAAAAGGGTGGAGGCATGTATTAGTAAGAGTCTAACAATAAAGCTCAGGCGCCAACGCCAGCATCGACTGTAGCAAACTGCCTCACTGAAGAGCAAAGAGGTGTCTTACTAAGATTGATGTCGACCCCAGCGTAGCCCTGTCTAACCGCCCTTTCGGGGGTGGGCATGTCTCTTACTAACACATCAAGGGGCCTTGAGGTATGAAAGGCCCTAAAAAAAGCACCAACCGTGGGGCAAGTCAGGCATGAAGGGTAGATGTAGGTCTTAGTAAGCCTTTCCAGGCTCTTACTACTCAGTCACTTCAGTCACTTATCTCGAGGGTTAAAGGTACAGCTTACTAAGACACACGTCGAGGTCTACCATAGGGCATCGTTCCCTGGTCTGGAGGGTAGACATATGTCTTAGTAACCGTTCCAGTCTCCCATTGTCTACGGTACCGTACCGTACCGCATTGTGGTACATGTTTCTATCAGAGGGTGGGGGTGTCTCTTAGTAAGACACATGTCTTAGTACGGAATTCCAGGCTCCCATTATTACCGTACCGCATGGTGTTCATCCGAGGGTGGGGGTGCCTCTTACTAAGTTCCGGTCGGGAGGGAGTCAACGACAGGCAACGAGGCATGTGACTGTACAACACGACACATGAAAACCTGATTCCAAAAGGCGGATTGACTGGGACGACGGAAAGTAGAGGGTTGAAGAAGCGGCCATGGCCGTCTACCATTGAAGGTACATACATGATACCCGAATTTTTGCTGCTGCACGTCTGAAATGCCGGACGATAGCAGTGCCGCATATTCGCTCGCTAGAAAAACATAATGACGCTCAAACAACAATGGAATGGGTGTGAAGCAGTGAACGGGACTGAGAATGCAATCGCGGGTGTGCGCTGATAACAAATGGGTATCGTAGCCGGAAATTCGGGAAAGACTGGGAAGTAAACAGTAAATGATCGCCGTGCTCCGCCGCTGAATCAACGACCACGCATTTTTTCTGGAGCAGGAGGTGAGGGACACCGTGGCCATACCGAACGCCCCCTCGGAATGAAAGGAAGGAAGTGCAATGAATGGGACGGGCCGTGGCCCCGCGATATCGGCTGGTAAAGCCGATGCAATGCCAGAGTAGTAACGGACACGATGAACGGAAAGGAAGAACAGACCGGAAGACATCACCGTACCGACTCCATGAGCAGCAGAATACACCGGAAATCGTAGGACGGATCTCAGCAACTACGCAGCAATTCCCTCCGGAGCCCAAATGACCCCAACACCGCCGATCCTCTCGAAGGAGCTGCTCTCTTCATCATCGATCTCACCATCCAGGTCACTCCCATCCTCGGTCCCCTCACAATTCAGCAACCCGAACCGATTCGCCAGCTGCACCGTGTTAACCTGCGGCTGCTTCATGACCCTCGGACCCGGCATCTGGGAGGGCACCTGCCACCGCCTGGGCGTCGGAAGGGGTTCAGCGCACTCGTCCGCATACCACTCGATCCGCAGCCCGCGGTAGGGTTGGCGGGAGGTCATGCATGTGCGGGCGAACATGGCATAGTTGATCGAGTTAGTGGAGATGTAGATATCGGAGTCCCGGACGGTCACCGAGAGGATGACGAGGTTGTGAACATGCTCCATGTCGTCGCGAATGGCGGACTCAGTGAGGCGAGGGTACCCACCACGGATGACGAGGTTGCGAGTGGCGCCGCGGGAGATTTTGTGGGCCATGTGAGGTGTGGTGTGGAATTGGCGATCGTTCCAACGGATGTCGATCTGGAGAGGTTAGATAATGCACTAATAGGATGAAAGTAGGAGGGAATGAAAGGGAAAGGCGTACCCTCTTCTGGTGCAAGTAGAAGTCATTCCGCTTTGCAAACGCAAGGAATTCGGCTGCTCCCTCGACGAAGGTGACCGTGGCGCAGCGCTGTTCGGGACGTAAGTGGATATCCGTCAGTCTTCCTCCGCGGATGATGTTGGCGAGGTCCCTGTGGGTAGATTTGTCCGACAGGTTGCCGAAGTACAATGTACGTTTCTCAGCCTGGGGGTTCGGATACTTCGGGACACTGTCTGGGGCGGCGGAGCTGTCCCTATCAGGCTGACTGTCAGAGTCCGGTGCTCCATAGCTGGTGGACCGTGGCGCTATGCCGTGGGGACCACTCAGCGTAGTTGGGTTGTTGTGGTAATATGTGGTCGGACAGGAGCCGTTGGATATGTTCGATATGTCCCCAGATGGTCTCCTAATAGGCAGGGGGTTGGGCAGGGGCTTTTGGAAGGTGACGTCCCCGCTTGGGACATCATTCGGGGTATAGTACGTTGCTTGTCGACCTCCGCTAGTCAGGATGGCGAGCTGTTCGTGGGTGACACCACTCATCAAGAGGGTTCGGCGGAGGTTGACTGCTGTTGTTAGACCAGTGGAGTATATGCCAGAAGCACAACAGCTTACGGAATTCACGTTCGATTTGAAGCTTGGGACCGTTAGTAGACGCATATCATATAAAGAGAGTTTAGAGTCATACCAATCGCTCATACTCTGCACTATTGACAAAGATCGGACCGTCAGTGATATTTCCGGTATCCGTCTCACCCTATGGGTAGTTGTAAGGTTAGCATAGAGTAGCTTGATGCTTGAGGCATAGTTCCAATATCTGAAGGCAAGAATTTGTGCCAGATGCCCATAAAGCATGCCTCCAGCTCTTTCGGGCGCAAAGGCTGAGACTTTTATTGTATCCCCATGGATTTGTAGCTTTTCTTGCTGATTGCTGGGGGTAGTTCGCCATGGTGCGGACATGTGAGGGCATGCTTCAAGAACCGGCAGTCGAGAGGACTCGGAAAGGTTACACATACAAAGTTGGCTCTGTATCACAGGAGTTAGCAACCTCGTGGTAAGGCATAGTTTGTGTAAGATAACTTAGCACTCACCGACGAAGCAAGGCCTCAAAGTGAGACCTCTCGATGGTGACCCTGTCCCCCATCTCGAGGACATGGGAAGCAGGAGCTAGTCTCGAATAGAGATCTGCAGGAAGTTGATGGTTGTCCATTTTGCAAGAAAGGCGAGGCAATGAAGATACATGCAATTCTAGGCTGTACACGCGGCCTTCTTATGAGTTATTGTATTGAGAAAAGAGACAAGTCTTGATTCGTATGGAGAGTGTGTGAAAGTGATAGCGAGACACAGCAGCCCGTCCACGCTGCGGCACAGGGAGTGACACAGGGAGTGACGGAGCCACAAGAGGGAAGGAGAACAGGCAGGGGCTTAGGAGCTTGGGCCACTGCAAATCATCATCATTCAATCGCTAATAGCCCTATGCTGAATTCTTAACCATCCGATCGACCATGCGGCATACCTAGACCTCTTATAGACCTCTTATAGACCTCTTATAGACCGCTATTAGCCGCGATATCATATCCCCTGTGCTTGTTTAATCTTTTTCACCTTTCCTTTCCCATGTAACCTACATATCCTGCAACATTCCCTTGCCGCTCATTTGCCTATGGCGTAAACCGTTCTTTCCTCCTCCATGGACTCGAATCCTTCCCCATCGTCCTCGCCGCCGCCGCCTCCCCCCGCTCCTTCAATCTCGAATCCACCGCCGAACGACCCCATCACACTTGTCAACAGCCGCTTCCAACCGCTTTCCGGCAAGCAGAATGCCACCGCGGCTTCTCAGGATGGTTCCCTGTTCGCCCAGTTCGCGGGCAACCCGTTCTTCACGGCGGTATGTTCGTCGTGCTGGAATTCGCGAACCGGTGGCTAATTTTGGAAGGGATTCGGCCTCGCCGCGCTCGCGGCTGCGATGAGGGTCGGGCAGCAGGGCGTCAAGCGGGGGGCGGAGCTGCTGCGGCGGCGGCTGTTGGTCAATGTGGAGATCACGCATTCGGACGAAGCGTATCGATGGCTGTTGAATTGGATGACTTTTCATCAGCGGACACAGTTGAATGAGGGCGCTTCGAAGGCGGTTGGGTGAGTCGCGTTGGGTGAGAGGTGGTGCGGCTTCCGACTGACAGTCATCAGGTCCGCAGAGCCGAAAGGCATAGTTGCTTCGATCATCCGCCGACTGACGCCAAATCTTCACCACCTCCAGATTCAAACCGTACGAGCCAACCGGGCCGATGGCTCGATAGCGACGCATTTCAGCCTGGTCCCAGGTCAGGGACGACATATTCTACGATACGGGAATGCTTTTATTGCAGTAAATAGACAGCGCGAGAAGACGTTCGATTTAGCGAAGGGCGAACCATTCGAAACCGTCACTCTCACCACGTTATGGGCATACCGACACATATTTGAGAAGCTGTTCGAGGAGGCTCGGCAGCTAGATCAGCAGATGCAGGAGGGGAAGACCATCATATACACAGCGTGGGGAACGGAATGGAAGCCGTTCGGAGAGCCCAAGCGGAAACGACCACTGGACTCGGTGGTGTTGGCAGAAGGGATGAAGGAACGGATAATGGACGACATCCAAGCATTCCTAGACGCCCGCACCTGGTACCTCGACCGAGGCATTCCCTACCGCCGCGGCTACCTCCTCTACGGGCCCCCCGGCACCGGCAAAAGCTCTTTCATCCAAGCCCTCGCCGGCGAGCTCGACTTCAACATCGCCATCCTCAACGTCAGCGAGCGCGGCCTCACCGACGACCGCCTCAACCATCTCCTCACCAAAATCCCCCCCCGCACTATCGTCCTCCTCGAGGACGCCGATGCCGCCTTCGTCAACCGCCAGCAGGCCGACGAGCACGGCTACGCCGGCGCCACGGTGACGTTCTCCGGGCTGCTGAACGCGCTGGACGGCGTCGCGAGCGCCGAAGAGCGGATCATCTTCCTCACGACGAACCACGTGGAGCGGCTGGACGCGGCGCTGGTGCGTCCAGGGCGGGTGGACATGACGGTGCGGTTGGGCGAGGCCACAGAGTATCAGATCGGGCAGCTGTGGGATCGGTTCTACGAGGAGTTCGATGTGGATAAAGGGGGGAAGGGGCGGTTCTTGGAGCGCGTGCGGCAGCTAGGGTTGGTAGATTCGGTGAGCACGGCGGCGCTGCAGGGGTTGTTCTTGTATCACAAAGGGGATATGGAGGCCGCTATCGGGAGTGCGGAGGAGCTGGTGAGCCATCCCACGGCCGGGGGCGAGACGCTAAAGGAGTCAGTGGTGCATTAGAGGGGAAGATTTTGTAAGATCCATGTTGTATGTACCCGTAGATTGTAGGATTTAGTGATGTGCCGATGTGGAACGAAGAAAACTCTGATATGCAAATGCTTCACAATAGGGATCTAAGTTCAACAAGTCGTCATTGTCGCCAATAATGCCCAGGCCAATAGCGTCCTCCACTCCCGTCCATCTGATAATTTGATATCGGATCAGATAAGATCAAGTAAGATAACTGATAATCGCATCTGCATCTTTGTTGAAAACTTGAAATGCAAGTGGGACAACGATTGCACACAAGCATATCCTTGTCTTCGATCGTCAGCCCTGATCCACGGGGGATTTTGGCACTCTGGTTGGCTCGGGATCGAACCTGTTCCCATGGGTGGTGACGGGACCATCCACTCCCGGATGACATGGAACACTTTTTCATGATCTTTGTCCAAAGTTTCGTAGATGCCGGATAATTACAGAGTGAACATGAATTCCTTCCCGCATAAGCTTGACCTTCGTTGTGGAACGTGGATATGCCAGAATGGGAGTGGTCAGGCATTTGGGTCATACTGAAATCACATCTAATATCGGAACACCTTCCGGGCCATCCATGCATCCCATTAGCTAGTAGGGAATAATGTACATTGCACACTCCTTAGTCCTTCGGCTTTAGGCACCTCCATCCCTAATACGACCTAACCTGCGTTACTCCTACCTAAAGTATTTTTATGGTATTGGTGGGTATACCACACTCCCTTCCAAGGGTCGCGTCACTGGTGCCGCAAGGCCATGTCGAACGCCCGCCCTCCTCCCCACTCCCTTTCAAACGACGCCGGTGAAGAATGTGAACATGACCAACATAACGATTTAACCCCCCACTCCGATGACAATAATGAACCACCACCCTCCCTCCATTTACCGTCGACATTTAGCCCTCCTCCTGGACCCGATTTGGAACTGCAAGAGCTGTCCTCCGCTGCGTCGCGTGAGACCCTCCCCCCGAATGGCCATGATCTATTATTGCTAGCACGAGATCACGATATCGATACCCCCGTTCATCACGAGCCCCATGATCCCTCCGCCGAGAATCCCGCCGCCTCGACTCTTCTGCCTCCCTCCTCGCCTGCGTCTCGCGACTTCGACGCGGAGGGCTATTCCACCCCGGTGACGGAAGAAGATCTGGATCCGGCCACCGCGCCGCTCGACCTCCGCATGTCACGTACACCCCTCCTCAACAACCCCGTGTCGGGGACGGGATACGGCGGGATTCCCTCCTCGAGCAGGCCTCGATCTCGAGATCATGACAGAGACGAAGACGACAGGAGCAGGACGTTCCGGATACATCGCGGTCGGAACACAAGGCTACAACGAAGCGATCCAGGACAGGATGGGAATCATGGAACATATGGACGACGGTCATTTTCACTTTCAGGGCGGGACACGAGTAATGAAACGGAGGGCGAGGCAAGGAGACGGAAGAATCAGAGCAGCAGCGTGCCGAGACCGAGACCAAGATCCCGTCGATTGCCCTCGCACGATTTCGCCGGGCAGGTGGAATTCGGCATCGGAGGGGAGAGGTTGACGCTCGAGATCGACCGGGACCCCGCCCCTGGCCCCAAACTCGACGACGAAGAGAACCCCGAGTCGTCATCCCCCTCCGACTCTGACCGAGAGACCTTGGGCACCTCGACTACTTCTGCTCGATCACCGTCGGCACGGCGGCGGTCCCGAGCGCGCCGCCGGGCCAAAAGGCAGGACACCACGCCGTACGCCCAGGTCCGCGCCAACACGCGGCAAACCGACGACATCACCCTCTCGATCAATACGCCGCGCATGTGGTTTTTCTCCATGCTCTTCGCGGTCCTTGGGTCCGCGACCAACATGTTCTTCTCGCTACGATACCCGTCCGTGAGCATCAATCCGACCATCGCGTTGCTGCTGGTGCATCCCCTGGGGAAGCTATGGGACGCTGTTTGGAAGCGGTCGGGGGATCCGGTGGAGGGGTTTGTGGATGGCTGGTTGGCGGAGCGAACGGCGAGGACGGATAGGCCTGCGCGTGGGGTTGGTCGCGTGAGGGAGGGGGGAGAAGAACGCTGGCAGAGGAGATGGAGATTATGGCTGGCACAAGGACGGTGGAATTATAAAGAGCATTGCTGCGTCTATATCGCGAGCAACGTCTCCTTCAGCTTTGCGTTCGCCACCGACGTATGCTACCCATCCTTCCCCTTACGTCGTATCGCTAATGCCATCCCAGGTCATCGTCGAGCAGAAGATGTTCTACCACCAAGACCTCGGCGTCCTCTACCAAATCCTCCTCGTCCTCTCCACCCAAATCCTCGGCTACTCCCTCGCCGGCGTCACCCGCATCTTCCTCGTCCGCTCCAGCGGCATGATCTGGCCCGGCGCCCTCACCACCGCGGGCCTCTTCAACACTCTATACGAAAAAGACAACGCCCCCGCCGACGGCTGGACCATCTCGCGCGCCCGCTTCTTCAGCTACGTATTCTTGGGCTCTATGGCGTTCTACCTTCTCCCCGGCCTGCTCGTGCCGGCCATGAGCTACTTCAACGTCATGACCTGGTTCGCGCCGCGGAACATTGTCGTCGCGAACCTGTTCGGCGTGGTCTCCGGCCTGGGGCTGTTTCCGATGACGTTTGATTGGGCGCAGATCGCGTACATTGGATCGCCGTTGATCGTGCCGTTTCACGCGGCGATGAACGTGATGGCGGGGATGCTGTCCGTGATGTGGATCGCGGCCCCGTTGCTCTATTACTCGAACGTCCTGTACTCGTCATATATGCCCATCTTATCTTCGTCGGTCTTCGATAACAGGGGCCATGTTTACGACGTCAGTAAGATCCTGACCAAGGATTTCCTCTTGGATATCGAGGCGTATCAGGAATACAGCCGGGTGTTCTTGCCCATCACATACGTGCTAAGTTACGGCATGCAGTTCGCGGGCCTGTCGTCGCTGTTGACGCACACCATCTGCAAACATGGAAAGGACATCGTTAAGCTATCGAAGGACGCTATGCGTCAGGCGAGGACCGAGGCGAAGAAAGAATACCGGCTGCTGCACGATGAGGACGATTCCGAGCCGATCCAGCCGATGCGATCAAGGACCAGCACCGACATGTCCGGGAGCGCGAGTCCGGATACGGAGAATTTGATGGACCAGGAGGACGTGCATGCGAGGTTGATGCGAAGGTACGACGACGTGCCGATGTGGTGGTATCTTTTGACGGGACTGTCGATGCTGGGGTTGGCTATCTTTACCGTCGAGTAGTAAGTCTTTTAGACACCCGTCCATTCATATTCACTAACGTCTTCAGTTACCCTATTCATCTTCCCTGGTACGGCCTCGTCTTGGCCTTGGGTACTTGTACCATTCTTTTTATCCCTATCGGCATCATCAACGCGACCACAAACCAAAGCATCAGCATCTACATTCTCTGCCAACTTATCTGCGGATACGCTTTCCCGGGCCGCCCTGTCGCTAATATGGTCTTCACCACCTACGGCTACGTAAGTACTGTTGAGATCTCTCTTCTCATCCGCCCCCTATCTACACCGCATCCCGCTAACCGCACCCCAGATCACGGCCTTCCAAGGCATCAAATTCGCCTCCGACCTCAAACTTGGCCACTACATGAAAATCCCCCCCCGCACCCTCTTCGTCCTCCAACTCGCCGCCACCTTCGTCGCTTCCTTCACCCAACTCGGCGTCATGAACTGGATGCTCGCCCACATCCCCGGCATCTGCTCCCCCGACGCCATCAACGGCTTCACCTGCCCGCTCGCCCGCGTTCATTTCAACGGCAGCATCCTCTGGGGCCTCGTCGGTCCCCAGCGCTTCTTCGGCGGCGACGGCCTCTACGCTCGGCTCCTCTGGGCGTTCCCGGTCGGCGCGCTGACACCGATTTTGGTCTGGTACCTTGCACGCGTTAGCACCCGCAGCCGCCCGTTCTGGCGGAAAGTCAACCTCCCCATCTTCTTCAGCGGGCTGTCGTGGATCCCGCCGGCGACGGGGCTGAATTTCAGCGTGTGGGCGCTGGTGAATTGGGTGTTCAACGACCTGGTCGCGCGGCATCGGCGGGAGTGGTGGAAGAAGTATACCATGATGCTGAGCGCAGCGCTGGACTCCGGGCTGGCGGTGGGGGTCACAGCGATTTTCTTTGGATTTTTGTATCCCGGGTGGATGGAAGGGTTTAGTTGGTGGGGGACGGAGGTGTACAAGGAGGGGTGCGATTGGCAGGCGTGTGCATATAAAGATGTGCCGAAAGGCGGGTTTTTTGGGCCGAAGACGTGGAGGTAGAGGATTAGGATACCACAATAGAAATGCATATTGGTCTATGCCGTTGCTTCCTGTTCTCGTTCTTCGTTAAGGACAAGAGCCGTTTGTATGTCCAGCTTGTACCCTAGAACTGCAACAGGTTTCTCGGAGTAGAATTATCTAACTATCGCTGAACAACCAAAGTCTAGCTTGTGCGGCCAAGGACAAGGACATTTCAATGCCATTCCAGAACGTTACCGACAACCTATAATATACAAAATACAATTTCAATGACAATCAGTGAAGCGCCCTGGCTGACACTGCCGATAGTGAGCCTTTCTATCATGCATCCACTGTCTAAATCGGCTTGTTATACGAAAATTCCGGTAAGCCCAACTGCGGCGTCGTAATTTTATCAAGAGGCTTGTTAGCCGTGGATCCGTTATTCTCTCGGTTGCTCGAGACCGCTGTCTGAGCTCCCTTAGCAGTGCTATTCCTCCCGGTCCTGGTCCTAGTAGAGATGCTACTAGAGCGTGTGTTGGCCGCGTGCGAGGTACTGTTTCCACCACCTTGCGAATCTCCGTCTATTTGGACTGGGGAACCTTGAGCCTGCCTCTGGTTCTGAAAGGCAGTGTCGGCGGGAGGAAGATTGCCGGCGCCTTGTTGACCAACCCCAGGAACGCCGTCAATGATGCCGTCACCTTTTCCTGGAGGTGCGCCACCCGGGGCGCCCTGTGATTGATTAATATACTCTATTAATTGTGACATATGATCATGGAATATGTCATACCGGAACGTTAGGGAAGGCCTCGACATTTTCCTGCTGACTCGCTAATATATTCCCACAAGCATCCGGTCTCACCGCACGCCTCTGTTGTGCATTCATACCAATCGCCTCCGCCGCGACGACCATGTACGTATCGATCGACGGCAATATTTGCACGCAGCGGTTCTGGTTGATCTCATCATCAAGTTTGCCTTGCTCTTCCCCTGAACCGACATGATCTGTAGATTGTCGACCACGGACTGGAACACGCCATTGGTGAGCGTCAGATTGGCGACCGATACACGCGGGTCGTTGCCAATCACGCTGTCGAGGACGGCCTTCTGCGAAAGTTCATCCACTTCGGCCTTGAAGGCGCCGTCGGCGATCACGTTGAACTCGTCGCCTTCCGCTGCGCCAGTACCGGCGTTCAGAAATGCGGTCACAATGCCTGTGTCGGTCATCCAGTTGCTTATGGCAAGTTGCATGGCTTGCTTGGAACGCTCATCAACTTGATGGGGGTCACCGGTTGCTTGAGGGGACGGATCGCGGGCGGGAGTGAAGGGACCCAAAGTTCCTGGGTTGGTTGCTGGGTCGAAGTTGGGGTCGGGATTAGGATTTATACCCTTATTACCATTGTTGGCAGGCCCCTGTTGTTGAGCAGCGACCAGCGCTGGGAGGATAGAAACTAAGGAGAGATACTCCATATTCAAAGGGAGATACCGCACTAGCAAGAAACAATTGAATATACCAAACAATCAGAAAGAAAGGTAGGGACGTCTCTATGCAATTAGATGAGTCTGTGAACAATTTGAAAGCCCGTTCGGAGAAGGAGATGTTGCCTAATATATAATACCCATGAATACGACGACTGGTACAACTGAAGGAAAGTCGGTCTTCGAGACGGCGATCTTGAAACCTGCGAAGCACCCCGCAGGGCCAACTCTTAAGCCCCATGTTCGAGGTGGCATAAACACAGAGAAGAGACACCGTATTCTTTGAAATTGTCAAGTATTTCACTGTGCATATGAATTTCCTTGTCTGTTTGAGTTGGCGCAAAGCCCTTATCCTACAACGGGGATGTGTTCTAGAAGACAGTCAGTCATAGGGTAAGGCACCTTACACACGGCCAGCAGATTAAATGAGACCAATCGAATCCACATTGCTAGAGCCCGCTTGAGAAGACGATGTATATTCCAATCGGGGTTCTCTCGAAGGGAAGATATTCAGTGATTGAGTTACAGCGCATGATATGTTCCAACAATAGACCTAAGCAAGGGAGTGATGAGAGTTAAAGTCCATCAACTTTTGGCAAAATGTGTAGAACTATGATCCATTGATGCAGTGCCTGGGGCAATGGCAAGATTAGACAAGCATTGATAAGAGGACAAGCATATAAATCTGTGCCCCAACGCCACAATTCGTATTTCGAAACCTTCGATGCTACAGAACATATACCGAAAGAATCGAAGCGGATGCTCTACTTATTCGTGAAGTATCAAGGAAATGTATGCCTAATTAGAATTAAGATGATAACAGACAAGAGGAAAAGCATGAATCAAAGAACGGGAAGTTGAATCGAGCAGTGTCTTGAATCGAGCAGTGTCTTGAAACAAACATTGTGTCGGCTGCGGTGAAACTCGAAACGTGTCTGGCAGACTCTCAAGCCCATCCAAGTGGCCTGATATCTCCTGGTTTTGACAATTTGACTTTTAGAACTGTTCGAGTTAAACCCTCGTGATGGAAATCAAAGTCCGAACGTAGGTCTAAGTACTGATAATGCTACTACATTGAGCCTCCATAGATGATCAGATTAGGCTGTTAAACTCACTTTGTGTAGGCATTAGGCATGCGATTGAGAGAACTGTTTAGGGCTTCCAAATAAGACAACGGGACCAAGTACTACTAGAGCACGGGAAGGTTGATCATAGGTGAAAGCGCTGTCTTCTCATCGATTGATGTGATCACGACTCGTGCTCCTGCTCTGCATCGCGAGGCTACAAGGCAATAACGTAAGGCACCAGTATCACGTCGAATTCTCATTGGCCAGTACACCACATCAACGATCCGGTCCCACTTTTATTCTGCAGTTTAGCGAAACTCGAAACCTCATGCCAAGAGTTCGACATTCGCATCAATTCCTATCATCACCCTAACTAAAGCCTAGACCTCCAATCCAGAAGGTGCTATCGGATTGAACAGAGGGTACATAAGACCGTCACGAAGAATCCTCCCCCGGAAAGCCAGAAGCCATGAGTCTCCGGCAAGGTGTGCCGCAGTACGCCCAAGGGAACGAAGCCGTTCGCGCCGTCGCCGACGAATCTGATGCCGAAGAAGATGCCCTTGTGAACGATTACCGGGAACAGGTTCAATACAATCAGGATGGCATGGACGACTTGGAACGAACGGTGTCCATCGGTACGGGCGCGGGACAGGACATCCACGCACAACTACAGGCGGCAGCCACCCCGCTAGAATTCCAGGCGTCGCTGGAGACCAAGTTCGCGAGCTACGACAATTATTGCACGCTGTTCCACTTCATCTTGAATTCGGAGGGGCCGGTGGATTTGGAAATGCCGAATGTAAGGTCTCGGGAATATTGTGCGACTCGTGTCACTGACCACCTGGCAGCATTACTGGGCATGGGACGTGATCGACGAGTTCATATACCAGTTCAACAGCTTCTGCAGCCACCGACAACGGGTCGCATTGAAAGCCGACAATGAGGCGGAAATTCAGATCCTGCGCGATAGCCCAAATACATGGGGCTGTTACAGTGTCCTCAACGTGCTCTACTCCTTGATCCAAAAATCACAGATCACCGAACAGCTGGCAGCCAGCAGAAGAGGCGAGGATCCCAGCCAATTTGCCGGAGAATATGGCAATCGACAACTCTACAAATCTCTGGGATATTTCTCAATAATCGGACTCCTCCGAGTCCACTGCCTGCTTGGCGATTTCAGTCTGGCCATCAAGACGCTGGACGATATCGAACTGAACAAGAAGGCCACTTTCGCACGAGTCATGGCCGCTCACTTCACCACCTACTACTATGTCGGATTCTCCTACATGATGATGCGCCGATACGCCGATGCGATCCGCATGTTCTCCCACATCCTCATCTATGTCTCCCGGACCAAGAACTTCCAGAAGAATTCGCAGTACGAGAACGTGGCGAAAAAGAACGACCAAATGCATGCATTGATCGCCATCTGCGTTGCATTCCACCCCACCCGGCTCGATGACACCATCCACACGGCGCTCCGAGAGAAGTACGGCGAGAAGTTCAACCGACTTCAGCGAGGCGGCCCGGAAGCCCTTCCCATCTTCGAGGAGCTCTTCCGTTCCGCGTGCCCGAAATTCATCTCCCCAACCCCGCCGGATTTCGATAACCCGGAGATCAACGTGGATCCCATCGACCACCATTGCGCCATCTTTATGGAGGAGGTTAAGAACCATATGTGGTCTCCCACCGTCAAGAGCTACCTGAAACTCTACACCACCATGGATCTGGAGAAGCTGGCCGGATTCTTGGAAATTGAGCCGGAGAAATTGAGGAGCTGGCTTCTGGTGACCAAGCAGCGGAGTAGACAGGTCCGGTGGAGCGAAGGCGCTTTGTTGGATGGCGAGGTCGTGAACAGTAGCGAGCTTGACTATGCTCTTGAAGGGGTAAGTTTCCGTGGTCCACCGTTTGAGTTCAACTACTGACTGGGAATTATAGGATCTAATCCACGTTTCCGAAGCGAAGGTCGGGAGAAGGCTCGTAGATTGGTACTTGAGAAACCTGGCAAGGACCTATTAGAGGTGACACGTCTCGGATCACGTATCAACACGCAAAAATGAGTAGCATAGAAGGATATGGGGGCGTTTCACGTGTAACTCTATGGTCATTCAAGAGTTCATGAAAGCATATCGTACTTCGAACTCTTGAACACCACGTCAGCGAGTACTAGGTAGACAACGAGGACTTCCAATCATAGAAGCTAGGAGAAGCTTCAAACCGAGGATCTTGAGCGACAAATTGGGGACAGCGGTGATGCCTATTATTGATGCCACCAGTCCGTTCTTTACCTGTAATCAAGGCTCCTACAAACAACCATAGTTAGACATGAAATCATGGATGTTTCACGTTCAATTGGTCTGGTCCGAGAATGTGTTCTGCCTTAAAGCGATGTTGTGGACTCATGGCATGCAGGGTCGGATTTGGTCCAGACCCCTGCCTGTCAAGGGTACACGATTTTCAAGCACGTGACCAGAAATATCTCTCGAGTCGGGTTTCCAAGCTCATAAGAAATCATCTCGTAGTTGCTCGGACTTCAATTCCCACCTAAAAGAGCAACAGTATGTTACTAAGCTCGACAACACTGAGGATTAGACACACTACGCGTATTGTGTCTTCCTTTTGACCTGGCCAAACTGCAGGGACCTCGCAGTAGACTCCTGCGTTCTGCAGGAGCCGATGCGATTCAGAGGATCTTATGGCTCTTAGGAATGGGCTCTAGACCGGTATGACTTGCAAGATTGAAGACATGGCACTTTCTGACCCCGATGTAGACACTATGCATCAATTGCTCTCGACCTATTCGCAGACAGCTTCACACGATATCCTCTTTTAGCCCACGCGACAAGTCATCGACAGGTAGCAAAGCCCTCGGTCAAGAGAGAAGCCGACACCTCGTAAATCAAGGGTATGGCTTCAAGTTACCAATTGCGAATCGCACGACTCCATCAAGAACCTTCCATTCTGGTGTCGCCCGCGGCCATCGACAAGAACTGGGCTGTACCTCGAACAACGAACACACACAGGATGCAGCAACACATATCGAAAGCGGACAACATGTGCCTCCGGATCGTTCTTGGACCGATTCTCGCCTAGATGCTTGGTTGAAAAAATACCGGGTAGACAAAG
The DNA here is from genome assembly GCF_010015585.1 of Eremomyces bilateralis CBS 781.70. Taxonomy (NCBI): domain Eukaryota; kingdom Fungi; phylum Ascomycota; class Dothideomycetes; order Eremomycetales; family Eremomycetaceae; genus Eremomyces; species Eremomyces bilateralis. The sequence continues at coordinate 587,801 of NW_022985074.1, forward strand.
ATGCATTTGTGCAATTGCAAGCCCGTCCACAGGCGTCCTCCTATCCCTCGTTACCACCGGAATTATTCGACCCATCGTCTGGCAGCGCGATTCACAAAGCATTCAAGGAAATCCTGCCTGACGATGTACAATGGGCCTTCAGAACTCGGGAACAAAGCTCCAAGGAGCCACGCTTTCGCTCCATGCAGATATTACTAGATGGAAAGAGCAAGCGCATCGCGGCTCTGGGAGAAGGTTCAACAAAGGATGCCGCGATAAAAGCCGCATATCTGGATTTGGTAGCCAAGCTGGACCACGCGGGACTGCTGAATTCCTTTTGGCTGCGGAAAAAAGATGCGGGTGTACGGAAGAAGGAGGCCGAGACGTTAGACTTCCTAGGCAGCGAACGGTTTTCCAAGCTGCAAGTCTTCAACTATGCCTCTCGGTTTGGCTGTTTTCCTAACGTCAAAGTCGAGCGAGTGGAGTCACAAACGGGGTCGTTGCTGTTTCGAACGACGATCTCCCTCCATGAACTTGGTGTCGTTGGGATTGGAGAAGCTCAAGATGTCGCATTGTCCGAGATATATGCCGCTCTGCATTGCAAGAGCCAACTTGAGCTTCTCAGGTCTCGCGAATCATCAAAACGGCTCGACCTACGCGACTATAAGGCGCTTAGTCTTGACAACGCTAGCGATTTCATACGATTCTTCCTACGCAACCATCCCGACAGTAGAATCACATTCGACGAATCCGTGACGGACCCCTACGGTCTCGGATTCGAGTATTCTCGCGTCCAAATCTGTCTTGACAACCAACCACTGGGTCCTCCGGCGCTGATGTTGGAACGTTCCCAGGCGGTACGGACCGCCTTCCTTTTCGCGGCGGTTGAACTCACGAACCAGCATTCCGAGCTGTTTGCGGAATATCACGAGGACCTTCGGGAAGGGAGAGGACTTACATCTCGGCGCCTTGAACCGGTGTCCTTCCAGATTGACGGGCCGATGCGCGCTTATATGGAAGATGTCATCTCCCAAGCCGAAAAGCCGGCGCAAGGTGTTCGAATATCTTCTTCTCTGGAAAACTTGTATGAAAAGTTTGCTCATGGCAAATTGGGATACGCCGCTCGACTTGGCACGGTGGAAAAATTGCTTGACCGGGATCCCTCACCGCAGACTCCGGAAGCGTCGGAGAATGCGAATCTCGGTTCAGACGACCCAGAGTTCACGCACTCGAATCTGCAGGACTGGCTTCCAATGCGCGAATACAGCGAGGAGCTTCTCGATATTGTCTCCAACAATCCGTTCTGTATCATCTCCGGAACAACAGGCAGCGGGAAAAGCACTCAGGTCCCTCAAATTCTTCTGGAGGAAGCGCTTCGTCACGGCCCAGACCAAACGTGTAATATCATTTGCACGGAGCCCCGGCGAGTGGCAGTCACGACTTTAGCCGAGAGAGTAGCCGCTGAAAGAGCGGAAGGTGTTGGGGATTCCGTGGGATATCGAGTGAGCTTCGATCGAGTCCTTCCCAGGATGCCGCAGCGGGTCACTTACTGCACGCCGGAAATCCTATCACTGCAGATGCTTCATTCGAACGAAGACGTCCTCGCAAACTTAACGCACATCATTGTTGATGAGGTGCATGAGAGAAACGCCCGGACAGACGGACTTCTCTCGCAGCTGAAGCTGGCCTATGACAATCGAGTCCGGGCTGGAAAACCTTTTCCAAAAGTCATCCTGATGAGCGCTTCACTTGATGGCGGCCTGATTGAGGAGTATTTCAGCTTAAGGACTGCCGATGGGAAGGTAAAGCGTTGCCCAGTGTTGACGGTCCCTGGAAAAGTGCATGAGGTGGAATACAAAGATCTAGAAGACGTCGACAAAGAGCTGAGCAGCGACACGGTCCTACGAACAGCTCGCACCTTGCTGCGCGACTCGGACTACGAGAAGTTCATGAAGTTGGAAAAGGCTGTAAAACCACTAGCGTCCAGCCCGTCAAATATGCTCATCGGTTGGAGAAGCGAATGGGAAATTGCTCAGGATCGCGAGGAGGCGAGGGTATCCTATGCGTTAGTAGCGGCGACCATTGCGAAAATTTGCAAGTCGGACGAGAAGGGTGCGATCCTTGCATTTCTTCCGGGCTGGAACGAGATCAAACGCGTCGAGGAGCTGCTCCAGCGCGGGAAGGTTTTCGGACTCGATTTCAAAAACACGTCGAAGTTTCGAATCTCCTTGCTCCACTCGACGAATCCTGCAGGCATGGAGGAAGCACTCACCCCCCTCCCCGACACATGCCGAAAGATTCTCCTGGCAACCAACATCGCGGAGACCTCCATCACAATTCCCGATGTTCGATTCGTCGTGGACAGCGCCAAGCAGCGAACGCCTCGCTACGATCACGTTCGTAAATTGTCCGTGTTGGACCGAGAGTGGGTGAGTCGGTCAAGCATCGTGCAGCGAGCCGGTCGTGCAGGACGTACGCAGCCTGGGACGTATTATGGGCTTCTGTCCAAGAATCGGCACGAGTTATTGCGAGACACGATTGCGCAGCCATCGATCGATTCGAGTCACCTACATCTGGCGTGCTTGCGAGCACGGTCACAGTTTCCGGAGATGTCGCTCCCCGAGTATTTCGCCCAGTTATTGGAGGCTCCCTCACGAGATGAAGTCGCAGCGGCCGTGAAAGATCTCCAGAATATCGGGGCCATCGGTCCCGATCTCACTGTGACGCTGTTCGGTCGACTATTGGGAGAGTTCCCAACTCAGCCTTCGATCACTCGGATGATCCTCCTGGGGGTGATGTTCCGCTGCCTTCAGCCTATGATCGTTCTAGGTGGATTCTTGACAACCAACCAGCAGTTCTTCATGCACCCCGAGACCACCAAAGACAAGCTCCGAGCCGATGCAATTCGCGCAATCTACTCGCAAGGGACGGCGAGCGACCACATCGCCAGCATTTCCGCCTTCGACGAGCTCCAATCCATCGAGACCAGAGAAGGGCCGGACGCCGCGGTGGAATGGGCCGAGAAGAGCTTCTTGAACATCCACGCGTTCAAGATCGTCCAGAAATACATGCTGCAAATCCAGCGCGTGATGTGGGACCGGCGCATCGTTCGTGATATCTACTCCGCGGAACACAATGTCAATTCCACCGAACTCAGCCTCATCAAGGCGCTCTTCCTCTCCGGCGTCGCCCCCAATGTCGGGCTCCGCAGGACGAGCAACCAATTCTGGACGCGCAGCGGCACGGAGGCACTATTGCCGATGGACTCCGCTGCAAGGCCGACGCATTGGATGTCAGGGAAGGATGCAGATCGGACACTCTGCTGCTACTCCCATCTCAACGTGGTTAAAGAGGGCCATCTCGCGATGTTTCGCGACGTGTCCATGGTGACCCCGCTGATGACGGCGCTCTTTGGCGGGCAGATCACACCACACCCGGATGTCGAGGCGAATTCATTCCGCATCGACAAGTGGTTGCCTATCAAAGTCAACGGGCACGAGGAAAAATCCGAGGCGCTTCAGGTCTTCATGACGTTCCGGGAGATTTGGGATCAGCTGTCGCATAACTTGCTGGAGGAGTTGAGCTTGCCGGAGCTCACAGAGCGATGGAAGCGGAAGGATCCGTTGTTGCTGACGTCTTTTGTGAATGCGATAATTCACCTACTGAACTATGAGAGCGGGTTGCTGGAGACACGGCGAGGGATCTCCACTCAGCCAGCAACGGCGGACGGTCCGGAGCAGATGGACGAGAAGGAGTCTGTGACCGGACATTGAATGCACTTGGGTTATGCGGAGATGATTTATTACATATAATTGTACCATACTTGTAACTCTTCCATAGCGTCATGCATGTATAGCCGTGGCATACGACACCGTGAGCTAGTTTTCATCCTCTATGGTTCTTCGCTTGGTCTCTCCCTTCCTCTTCAGCCTTCGCTGATTTCCTCCAGTTGTCTATTTCTTCAGCGGCATCGTCTTCGCGAGCTTGGCCTCCGCTTCCTTCTCGAGCGGGTGGGTTGGGTTCGAGGGGATCTTCTTTAGGTGCGCGGCGGAGGCTTCTTTCACGCCCATGCCGGTCGGAGCGGCGCCAGTCTCGTTGGGATTGGCTTGAGGGTCGGACTGCTGATCGCCCCTCTGGTTCGATGGGGGAGGAGATTGGCGGCCTTCGGTCATGGTGTGAAGTACTGGAATGCAGTTAGCAGTAAGCATCTAGGGAATGGGATGTGGGATCCTCCTTACTGAAGTGACGATGTTGGTTGGAGGCGAGATATTGGCAATGGGCAGTTGTTCAATTGGGCTTAGATTGACGAAGTGAATTATTGTACAACGGCATTTGAATTTAAAACGGCTTTTATCATTTTATGTATAAACCATCACCAGTCACTGGATTCCATGCTCTTCCCACTCGGCACCATCATATCGACGTCATACTCTCTCACTTGTTGTCATCTTTCGGCTTTGGTGTATAATACCTGAATCTGCACTTTTGGTCGTTGTGGCCCATCGGATCGATATTATGTTTACGCCACAACAAACAAGCCACATTATATGGCGGACGAAAAGAGCCCAGCGCGTCGAATTGAAAGTTCCACATCTTGAACATCAGCCATCCAGGTCGCATTATCCGTCTCCAGCAGGTCCCTTCAAAGGCTTCGCTCACTGCATCACATTTACTGCTTTCCAAATAGAATCCTTGTCTATATCGTTGGAATTGCAATCTCTGTACACGATGGCCGGCGCTTCCCGACAGGACTACATTGCGCGCGTCCGCTACTCCAATGCTCTCCCTCCACCACCGAATCCCCCCAAGCTTCTCGATGTCCCAAATACAGGCTTGTCGGGAGGGCAGTACACATCCGCGGGATTTGCATCGAGACTGGCGCGAGAACAGCCGCTCAACATTGAGGCCGATGCCGAGCTTGGGATGCCCATAGACTTGATCGGTATCCCTGGAGTGTTCGAGGGAAACGAGCAGTGTGAGTAGAGCCAGACCGAGATGCAGCGCGCATAATACTTTCTAAATCTAACAACCGCCAGATATCTCTACATCAGACCACATTCCACCCGTCCATCCCCATGACAAAGCCCTGCTACGTCCGCTCGCAGCGCTAGGCAAGCCATTGTCACAGGCCTATGGCGTTTCATTCCTACGGCGAACGGAGTACATCACCGCCTTACAAGGCGGTAGCCGGGACCCGTCCAGCGCGATGCTCCGGCAGAAAACCACAGAAAAGCGGTTCAAGAAGCCCAACGTTTCCGATGACGACCCGATCAACATCCTGCGCTCCATCATCAAAGGATTCGACGTCGCATATCCACATGACAAGTACACGGGACCGGACACGCCGAGTAACATCCGCGGCGCACAGACTACGGCGGCGGAGAAAGAAGCGTGGGAACGGCCGAGACATCCTACCAAGCCGCATCTCCGAGTCCTGGACTCCTATCCTGTCCTCCCTGACTTCGCCGCCGTCCCCGATACCGGTGCCTACATTGTCGTCAAGTTCAACCCGAACCCCGTCGGCCCCACGGATAAATACGACGACCGCCTTGACGTCGGCATTCTCTTCCCACAGAACCCCCCACCCCACGAACTAGCGCGATATCGCGAACAAGAGAAGGCTCGCAAGCACGATCCCTCCGCTCAGTTCGCGATCCCCTTCTACCACTACGATTTCTTCATGCCCAGCGCCGACTCCGTCCGCCCTATCAAGCGCAAGTTCGACGTGCTGGATGACGACAACGACGGGGACAAACTTTACACCTGGGAAAGCGGCGTGCCGGAAACCAAGGGGATGAAGTCCTTTAAGTACGACCGGGTCCGCCACTATGAGACGTACCAGCAGGCCGGCGAGGGCCCCGACGATTGCTTCACGGATACCGTGGGCGTGGCGCTGCATGACCCGGAGGCGACGGAGACGGGCGTCAGCAGCGGGAAGCAGAAGGCGGCGTACTTGTACGGGATCAGCCAGCGGACGTTCATCCGGCCGAAGAGGGCGAAGATGAGTGCGAGTGCGGCGACCGGGTGCGATCATGACGAGGAGCAGGAGTTCGATGCGGTGGAGGTGCGGGTGAAGAAGTTGGAGGGCGACGAGTTGAAGAGGAGGAGGAAGACGATGGAGAAGTTCGACGAGAGAATTGGAGATCAGTTCTTTCCGATGGGCGATGAAGCCATGACTCTGGACAGTCAGGACAGTCAGGAGTAATATTTGGGCTCGGGATATCCACGTGCAAGGCGTTTGACGGCACACGAAACTATAAAATCGGGCTTGATCACGAGTCTGTTGACGAACACCTCCTATTCATGGTGCGCTGTACTTCTATCCGAGCCTTCCAACTACCAATTCCACATGCACTTCTGCGACAACACCTTCGTCCCCAGCAGCTCGTACTCCTTCTGATAAATCCAGCTATCATTCCCATTATTGCTCAGCCGTGCAAACACGCTGCCCCCCTTCCACGCCACCACCTGCTGGTCCAAATCCCTCGGCGGCGCGCCGATCAGCACGTCCTTCACGTACAGCGGCTGCAGCTCGCGCAGCTTCTCCTCCAAGAATGAATTGAATCCCGCGATCGACCCGCCCCCGCCCACCACCATGATCCCCCCCAGGAAGTCCCGCACCTTCCGGTCCTCCGCCCGCGCCCCTTGCGTGATGCTGGCGAACACCGCGGCGTCCAGCGACATGATCGGCAGGATCCGGTCGCGTTCGTCGGCGAGCTTCAGCTTCTCGGCGACAGGGTCGACGGCGGACGGCGCGAGGATCCCGCTGTCATCGGGGGCGTCCTGGGAGCCGGCGCGCTCGGGCTTCGGGGTGCCTTCAGGGGCTGGGGAGCCGGCGACGGAGGAGCGGGGGGTGGCATCGGTTTCGTGGAGTTGTTTGAGGAGGTTAAAGGACGCGCGGGCGGAGGGCGCGGCGGCGGAGGTGGGGGCGGAGGTGGTGACGGGGGCGATGGAGCCGTTGTGGGCGTAGGATTGGGAGGCATGTTGGAGGACCTGGGATTGGGCGATAGAGAAGGGGTCGTTGGGACTGCCGTCGTAGAGGTCGTAGGAGCGGTCGACGAGATGGCGGCGGCCGAGGAGCTTGTCGTCGTGGTTGAAGATTTGAGGGCGGAAGTAAGCCTGTGACAGAGGTTAGATAGGCCCATTGATGGAAGCTGGGTAGGGTATGGCTTACCATAAGAGCGAGCATCGGCTCATCATATGTCTTGAAGTTGTACTTCCGCGTGTCCTGTCCCGATGCCCGGAGATGGAAATCGTAGAGCTGAACGCCGATGTCCCCTTCATTCATCGTGCAAAACTTGTGCTTCAGCTCCTCCGCCAAAAGAAAATCGTAGCGTCGTTTCAAGTTGATCTCTTGGTAGGGAAAATGGTCGTAGAGCATCATTTTCATAAACGCTTCGGTGACATCCGACCCGCCATATTTCATGTTGACGCGAGACTCTTCCACGCACATGCCATCCTCGACGCAGCAGATGGAGGTCTTTTGGGCACCGATGTCCACGATGCATGCCATGGAATATCCCGCGCCGTAGGTGGCGGCGACGCTCTCTTGCATGAAGCAGACCCTTCGAAATCCGAACTCGCGCATCAACATGTCGAGACAACGGTTGACGTACTCGCGCTCATAGAGGTCGGGGATGACGAAGCAGCAGCTGTACTTCTGCCAGTCCTTCCGCTTCGTCAAACCCAGCTCGGTTTTCATCGCTTCCTCGATGATGAGGTACAGGTCGTTCCACAGGGGGTTCTTTTGCTGGTAGTCTTTCTCGTTCAGCCACCCGTTGCGGAGCGGCCAGAGCAATCGATACCGGGGCTGGGACTTCTCGGGGATGCGCAGGGCGGCTTGGCCGCAGACGTACTCGGGCGCGCTCGAGCCGCCAACCTCCGTCCACTCCACGCGCTGCGGGTCGTTGTGCTCGGTGATGATCTCCGGGTGCGCACGTCGATTGAAGTTGACCACCAGCTCGCGGGAGTTGGGCATCAACCGCCGCTTATTGTTTCGCATCCGTGTTTTGAGTTCGAGCGCCATGGACATGTACTCTTTGGAGAACTGGAGAGGGAATTAGCATCATATGTCCAGGGGAAAGAAAGACGCCGTACCTCCGCTCCAAACTGCTTCTCGGGAGGGACATCCTCGTCCTCCTGACCCTCCAGCTTGATCCGCTTCGGCTTCGGTTCGCCTCCATCGATCTCGCTCTCATTTTCCTTCGCCTTCCTCGCTATCACCATCGGCACGGTCTTCGGGATCGGGTCATTCGCGAGCCCGATCCGGAGGTTCTGGCTTCCCGGGTGTATGACAATGAAGGTCGAGCCATGCGCTTCCGGACTTGTCGGTTCCACATCCTCCATCCGGTCATCGTCCAACACCACGCCTGCCCGGGCTCGGTCCCGATCGCGCGCTTCCTTCACCATGCGCTGGGTGTTTTCCTCTTGGATCGTGCGGTAGGCGAGGAACTGCTCATCGCGCTTGAGGTATTCGGTGTAGTAGTTCTTTTGGTTGATCATACTGACGGCAGGCCAGCTGGTTAGGTCGAGGTTATTGTCCGTCTTCGCAAGGCCTGGATATTCGTTAGTTTCGACTCGCGATGGCGTTCACTTTGATTACGGACCTTCCTCCCTGAGGGCAGCTCGCCCACTCTTCTTACCAACCATCTTGGCTGAAGACCGGGCTATACTATGCGAATTAGAGAGCTATATGAGGAATTGAGATATTGTCGGGAGATGGAGGGTGAGATGAACAAGAGAAGGTATCGAATTGTTAACAAGCCCAGCGGTGGGTGCAGAATCCGATTCGAATTCTAGGAGTGTGGATGGAGCTGTGGAATTTCCGAATGATCGAGAAGTGAAGGATGCGAGATCCATCCATACCGCATGCCGTCCTCCGTAATATGGTGAAGCTCTCCAAACGGGTCCAAACGGGCGAATCACCTGTAGTTTTCAAGTCACTTCACCTCACTCAACTTATCCCATACTCGATTTCCTATTCAGATAGCTTTCAATTACTATCGTCTCTTCTGTAGTTTTGTATTCTCAACCAGATCTCATATTATGTTATAAAAGGTGCGCACATGAACTTTAATGTTCTGGAGATCATCAGGGTCATACAAGGGCGTACCTACTGTGTACTATGGGAAGAGCATGGGATATCTCAGGAAATAAAATCCAAAGTTGCCGTTGTCTTCCTCCTCCTAAATGACAATAGGCAAGACATAAAGCAAGGAATTTAATCATCGTTTGGGGAAAGGCCTCAGCAGAGAGCGTCGAGGACTCTCAATACACCTTGGACACAGCCATCAATCATCAAACTCCAAGGTATCATCCCTCCAGACGCCGACATCAACCTAACCAGACCCAGACCGCGTCATCACTCATCCTCCTCCATTTCCACATCCTGCTCATACTCCTGCTCCTCCTGTCCCGCCAGTTCCCCCTCCACCTCCTCCGCGACGAACTGCTCATAGTCCTCGAGACTCTTCTGGATATGCACCTTGAACTTGATCACGTCGTTGAGGATCCGCTCGATTTCGGTATGCAGTTCTTCTCGGACGGCGTCCGCGCGGTCTTTGAGTCGCTCGTACCTGCAATATATGTCAATATCTGTCAAGACTGGAGATCATGACGCTTCACTCACTCTAAGTTGGTATTCATCTCTCGTTGTTCGGTCATCTGTATGCTATCGCTCAACCCGGTCCTTAGACTCGCGAGCTCTCGCTCCATCTTCTCGACGTGTGTATCGGAAGTCATTTTTTGCTCGTTGGTCAACTGTGCCCTTGTCAGCAAAGTCCCATGGTGGTTCATTTCTCTCATCTTATGGGTGCTCACCTCTCGCGTCTTCTCAAACTCATCCGACGCAGACTTGACGCGGTACTCCAGCTGATCGACCTCCTGCTTCCGCTCATCCAACTCCACATCTGTCTTCAACACTAGGTCGCGGATTTCCTCGTCCTGCCCCGTGGCCACCATTCGTCGCTCACCGATCTCTTTCCGTAGCGTGTTGATGTTGTTGCGGACCGCACCCTTCAGGTCAAGATTGAGGAGCTGGTGCGGCTGGTACCCGTTCCCGGCATCCGTTAAGAATCGGTCGTCTTCGGACTGCGACCCTTGGGAAGTGCTGAAGTGTGAGCCGTCAGAGACAGACAGGACGAGCTCGTAGTTGATTCCTTTGGCATTGGAAGCGGTGGAGGGGATGATGCCAACTTCGTAACCTAAGGAGTTATAACGCTCCATTGTGTTTCGCAACTCCTCGAGTTTGGCCTCGGCTTCGGCTTCTCGCTCCCCTACCCGTCTCCTTGCTTCTTCCAGTCGAACTTGAGTGGCCTCGACGCCCTTGGACATGCGTTCTCGGTCGGCATTCATGCGGTCGATGTCTTGGATCGGGATGCCTTTGCTGTCCAGACAGTCTTGCAGCTCCCGCCGTTCTCGATCAGCTTCATCGACTTCCTGCTCGACCTTCTGGATTTCTTCCTCGAGAAGCTGGATGCGGTTCTGGTATTTCTCCACTTTGGCTTCCATGTTCGCGTTGTACTGCTCGAATTTCCCCTTGTCCTCCTCTAGGATCTTGATCGTGTCGTCTAGCTTCTTCATTTTCTCCGCGCCACGGCCAAGCTCTTCGACCTGATCCGCCAAGGCCTTGCTCTCTGCTTCAAGCAGCTTGACTTGCTCCAGATGCTCGCGATTCGCCGCTTCGAACTGCCCGGCCATCACATCGATGTGCGGTTTGATGATCTTCTCCGCATTCTCGTCCGACTCATCGTCTTCGACCGACAACCAGTCTCGATATGCGTTCGACAGAAATGTGAAGATGATTCGATCTCCGGTCACATCGTAACCCGCCTCCATGCATGCATCGTCATATACTCCCGATGCATATCCATCCATGATCCGCGCTAACTGCATCATCCAATGCAAGAGGCCCAAGAAGATATGCCAATTGTTTCCTCCCACGGCCGCAATTTGGCTTTTCATGATGTTCTTCTCAAACGGATACCGCAGCTGCTTCAGCAACGGCGGCACCTCCGCATCGATACTCTTCAGAAAGCGGTACGATGGGTCCAGCCGCTTATACAGCCACTGAAACATGCAATTGAAATCCTTCTGCGTCGGCGACGTGAACGCCTTGGCGGATAGACTGTATTTCATATCCATCTCAAAGTTGTTCTCCGACAGATACTCCATTAGCTCGTGTGCCATCTGCGCACGCGTGCTCCCGTCTTTTAACCGTCGCGGATCCTGCGGGACGGTCGGCGGCGCCGGGGCGGTTTGGAAGAACGATTGTCGCGATGCGCCGCCTCCGCCGTTCACCCCCGACGGACGCGCGCTGAAGATGCTGCTCCGTCGCTGCGCGCTGAGATCCAGGCCGAACGACGGGGGACGCGGGGTCGAGGCCGCCATTGGGGCGAAGGTGGATCGCCGCTGCGACGACATCATGTTGTTGGTCGAGTTGCGGTGAACGCTCGCGAAGCCATCGGCGAGGTTGGAGCCAGAGGAGGAGCGGTGGAGTTGGGATGTGCGGTTTGGGGCGAGGGAGAGGCGGGAGGTGGAGGTGGACCGGCCGTGGGAGTTGAGGTTGTTTTGGGAAGTGGAGCGCTTCATGGCGGAGGAGGGCATGGGGATCGCGGAGACGTTGTGATTGATACCGCCGAGAGTCTATGTTAAAGTTAAGCGGTTAGTATACCAGCATTGGTTTGGAGGTTGAGCGCAATTGCGATGCGATGCGAATGGTGTGGGGAGTGTGGACTGACTTCTCGTGGTCTTCGGACTGAGAACAGTCCGGACTCGTGCGCCATCGCCACCAGGAATCAAATATTCGAGGACCTTACTATCCAATACAGTATCCTGAGTTCAGCAGCAACTGTTCTAGCTTTTGAGTTGTGCAAATTGTGCGGTGCTGCGCATGGGGTTTCAAGTTGAGGTGCGGATGAGGTTCTGTTGTCGCGTTTGTTTACTCAAGTGAAGGGCTCCAGCAACGGCGCTTCTGATTGGTCCCCAAACATCGGTAGGGTATTCTGATTCTCAGCCAAGGCCTTAAGGCAATAAGGCATATATTCAAATTCCGATCTTCACATGTTCTGTTTTATTATAGGCTATTTACATGTGAACTGAAGAGTTGGATGGATGGGAGTTACTGGAGTGATGGTTGGCAGGACGAAAAGTAGGTATAATTTAACTGATGAAAATCCGATTGCCGCTATCCTCAGTTACAAGTGCTTTCATAAGAGTACAGTAGCGGCAACCAGAGTGCCATTCCATACATGTAACCAACTCCCAACACCAGCAATTGCACACGGTGTTCTAAAATACATAGACAAACGGTTTTCTCATGCACCCACCGCCGCCTCGGTGACCGTGCCACTCTCCGACGTATCCTGCTCTTTCTTCTCGCCATTAACCGCCGGCGACGGCTTCGACGCCGCCATCTGCCACGCGGGAATTGCGGCCTTCCCGTTGGTCCCGAACCTCCCATAAGGGCTTTGAGTCTGGGCGCGGTCTGCAACGTTGGAGCTGGATGAACCTGTGGCTTGAGCTTCTCCAGTAACGGATGCTGAGCCGTTGGTCGCTGCGGTCGGTGTTGCCGCCGTAGGAGTGGCTGTAGGGGTAACTGCAGGGGTAATCGTAGGCGATGCGGTGTTCGCCGCTCCATCAACTGGTCCTTGCACGCCGTACACTGCTGGGGTAACCCCCGAGAGTGGTCGCTGATGTCCAGGAGCAGCTTGGGCAGATCCCATCCGGTTGCCGATTAAGGTCTTCAGGCTCTTCAATTCCTGGCCCAGTTCTCTTAGTCGCCCGTCGGCGCTTTCCTTCTGAGCATCCATTGCCCGCGGAAGCTGATCCCGCAGTCCCCGGATCTCATCTGCCGTGCGGCGCGCATCATCGTTGCGGCGGCGGTCGGCCTCGGTCAACTCCTTGATGACCGAGTCGAGATTGTCGAGGGCGCTGTCCAGACGATTTGTTCGGGCTTCTTCGGAGGATTTCAGGGAGGCGGTATCAGTTGCGAGTTGGTCGAGGAGGGCGAATGCGCGAGCGAACTGTTCGTCGATGGCAGCTTTGTCCTGCTCGACTTGAGGTGGTGTGGGTGGTTTGATTAATGGGACGAGATATCGCTGGCGATGTGTTAACGATAGATCTTCTCGGAAAAGGAAGGATGGCGAACCTTTGCGGTGAAGTAGAGCCCGTAGCTAACACCTCCTACTACGGTCGCCATGATGAACCAATCTCGCCAGTCGCGCCGAGGCACTCTGTTCATATGTCAATCTCGCGTCGTTCATAACAAATCTGTGGCCACCTACTCTGGGGGAGGTTGTTGCTGTGGCCACGTCGGAGGATACCCATATCCTTGGGGCGGCTGTCTATAATTGTATCCTGTAGGAGGTGCTGTTGCTACCGCACCAGCTGGAGCAGGGCCACTCCCTGATCTCGCTAAGGCTACATCGACCTCATCTTTGGTGAGGTTTTTCGATTCGAGAAACGCGAGCTTCTTCTCGATGGGCGCGTTTGCGACCGATGGGTCCTGGAGAACTAGAGGGTTGTTAGTAAATTCGAGAAACATCGGAACCGTTTTCATGTCATACAGGTGACCTATGCAGTGGTTAGTTGAGTGATCTCTCATCCCTAGGTGTTCGATGACGAACCGCTGAGTTGACCAGGTCTTCGCGGACCATTTTGGCGGATTGAAGTGAGCGCTCTCTCACCACTACGTCCGCTGTATCCCCTACTCTTTCATAGATGATGGAAAAGTAAGATCGCAAAGAGTGCCTTGAATGTTACAAATTCCAGAATCGCCATCGGCACGATGTCTACGGACCGAACCCTTCCTTGAAGCCACCATTCGGCATGGGGAACCTCGGCAGCGGCGGCCTTCGTACCCCGTGACCCCAGCCACCTCGTCGGCCTTGCCAATGTCACATGACCGGCCAACCGCCGATTTTCGGCTGACTAAGGAATCCTGTGTAAGCTATTGTTCACGTATCACGATGCTTCCACCCTCCACTCAGCATCTCCCTCCTCTCCATCCTCCAGACAGTCTAAAGGCTTAGTATTGGTGTATCAGCTCTTCGATATTTCGGTCTTTTGAAATTGCCAAGAATCGATCCATCCTCAGAAGCCCAGCCGGTAACATTCACGTGGCACCTTGCAACAACCCATTCGGCAGCTCGGCGCGTCACAGTAGACGTGTCACATCATGGACATGCTCAAAGACCTGGACCCGCTGAATGAACTTCCTCAATAGAAATAATGACATTGCCTGCTCTGGTGGCACGTATTCATACGGGTTGTGCGATTTTGACCAAATGATTTGATTCTTGGAATGCATCTCCCATTGAATGTCCCTCAATTCGTAATGTCCAATTTAGACTAGATACTACACATGTCATCCATTATCTTAGGTTCCCCCATCTTTTTTATTAATATTATTTCTCTTGTCGGTCCTTTCTTTTCTCTTAGTGTTTGGGGTATTCCTTTCCTTTTCTCACGTCACTAGAGTCTCGCTTCGTTCCAGCTTGAATCTGAAACCCGAAGAGCCTCAAACGTGCGGTTAAAGTCATGCACCACAGAATTTCGGAATCTCGTCCATCCGGTCAAAGCATTTCTCCTCGACCAGTAGTATGGCGGGACTTCTTACATGCGTTTCTCACATCCGTTCGGGCTTCCGACGCGTTCTGTTCGGGACGCCGTTTCGGAGCTGTGATACTCTTCAGCTAGGAGCCTTGGCATCCCCAGAGCCGCTCAACTTCGCACCCAGCATCATGCTTTCTCTCGTCTTCAATTGCGTGTCTTGCCTTCAGCATGGTATACTTTCCCATAGACACGATCTGCATCGAAGAGCTGACAGCATGGTTCTGGGCACGATCCTGCAATCATAGATTCTGGCCTGAGCAAGCCGATGAATCCCTTGGCTTGTGGGCGGGCCTCTGCCAACACGCAGTACCTAGATTTTTACTTAGAGCACCGACTCGTTCCAGGGAGATCTAGCGTTTTCTCACGTACGCTCTGTGTCAAGATATTGATTGATTTTAGTAGAGATCGCCCTGTGCTACCCAGCCTTGTTCTCGGCACAATGGACGCATGATATACAAAAGGCCTCCGCTGTTCCCTCGATTCTCAAGTAGGCATAGCTTGGCGTAAGGTCTTCTTCCGAGTCCAAAGGTTCAGTTCTCTATCTCGTGCCGGTCACAGACTCTACCATTCATACTTTCCTTCATTTTATACTCTCCTTCATTTGTACGAGCTGTGCTCGACTGTCCGCTCCTTTGAAAGTGAGCGTTGTTCCTTTTGCATTTTCTCTTCATTACGCTCTCTTTCGGTCACGATGAAGGGACTTCTCCCTCTCACGACACTTCTCTACGTATCTTTCGTAGCAGCCAACCCGCTGCCAGGCGACCATGGCCGTAAGCATCAAAATACTTGTCTATCAACCTTCTCTAACACTGGTCAAGGCATCGCCGATCTACAATCTCGAGGACAGCCCTTAAAGCAGATTAGGGACCAACCCAATATAGCCCGCCGATCCACTGGCCTCGCCTTCGCCAAACGCGGCCGGAATACTAAGGATGCCGAAGATTCTGCCGATGCTGCCACCGAGGAAGCCGCTATTGCAGCATTAGAGGGCAATCAAGCAGATCCTGAAGCCGCTGCCGCTCCGGCATGCGCTGCGGCCCCAGCCGATGCCACCGCCGATGCCACCGCCGCCGCAGCCAACGATCCCGCCGTTATATCACCTGCCGCCCCGGAAGGTGCCGTTAACAGGGCAGAGGTCCACAAACCTGGCGCTCAAGCCGGTGTCGCTCCTGCAAAAGTTGTTATCCCGGCCAACGGTGCCGAAGATGCTGCCGATGTAGCCGCCGAGGAAGCCGCTATTGCAGCATTGGAGAGCCATGAAGCAAATACCCAAGCCGGTGCCGCTCCGACAATCGTTGCAACCCCAGCCGATATCACCGGCGTCGCAGCCAAAGACCCCGCCGTTACATCACCTGCCGCCGCGGAAGATGCCATTGGCGGGGCTGGGATCCACGAAGCTGGCGCTCAAGCCGGCGTCGCTCCTGCAGACATTGCTGCCCCCGCCAACGGCGCCGACATTGCGGGTAACGACACAGCCGTTGCAGCCCCAGACGCTGCAGGCAATGACACTGCTGTTGCAGCCCCGGCCGCTGCAGGAAATGACACTTCTGTTGCAGACCCAGCCGCTGCAGGAAATGATACTGCTGTTGCAGACCCAGCCGCTGCAGGAAATGATACTGCTGTTGCAGACCCAGCCGCTGCAGGAAATGATACTGCTGTTGCAGACCCAGCCGCTGCAGGAAATGATACTGCTGTTGCAGCACCGGCCGCTGCAGGCAACGACACCGCTGTCCCTGGAGGTAACGGCAAGGGAAACGGGAAAGGGAGAACTAAGGGAAAGGGGAATGAGAAGGGCAATACGGGTAAAGGAAATGGAGGGAATGGGAATGGGAATGGGAATGCTGCTAAGGGCAAAGGCAAAGCTGCTGCGGCTACGGGAGCAGATGCCGGTGGCGACGGAAATGGTATCCAACGGCTAACTGCGATAGCGCAGAGTCTTGGGATTCTGAAGCGGGATCCGGAGCCGGAACCGCAGCTTACCGAGATTCTTGGCCAGATCTTGGGGAAGGGGAAAGGCAACAGTGCGAAGGGCAATGGGAAGAATGCGGGAAAGGGTAAAGGCAAGAATGCGGCTCAGAACGTGGGAAAGCAGGCGAAGGGGAAGAAGGCTACAGCCAAGAACGGGAAAGGCAAAGCTGCAGTTGCTTGTACTGGTGAGTTTGGCATACTGTTTGACTCCACTTTATCCTGGAGCATCTGCTAATGTGTCCTATAGCTGCCGCACCAGCTGGAACTGGTGCTGCCGTGGCAGCTCAAGCCACTGGCGGAGCTGCTGCTGCGGAGAATGCGACTGTCGCGGATACTAGCTTCCGTCGACGCGATCGTCGTGTCCGACGAGCAATGGAACCCCGAGATTAGAGGAATTGGACGTAAAAATAGGGGTTGGTTGTAAAGGTATAACGTTGTTCGGTGCATAGGAAGCCAGTATGACCTACCGGCAGCCCTTGGTCGGAGTCTTTTCCTACTTTATGTCATCTCCTGCGGTATAAATTCAACTTGACACGACTATCAGAATATATAGAGGTCAATCATAAACATATTGGCAATCAACCATCACTACCTGTTCGTCATACAAGTACACTACATGTGCTATGCGTTTCCTTAGACTCTATATTTCTCACTCAGATATGACTTTGGCGAAGGTGGTTGAAACTAAATCGCCCTGGGGCACAGATGGTTCCTGTAGAGCACATTACGGCGCGACCTCAAGGCCATAAGTTGACAATTCATCCTATCTTCAATTTACATCATTTTAAATGAGCCCAATCCGAAACCCCAGTGTCGGAGCATCGTGCAGCTGGGCACCACCATCGAGCGAAGCTTAGAAGATACCTAAGATATTCGGCGGACTTGCGACTCCCCCCGGGACCTGTGGTTGAATGTCAGCAAAAGCCTTTTGTAAGCTTTCGGGACGGACTTACATTGCAAACCTCGCTCGTCACGAAGAACGAATACCGATTTAGCTTCTTGCACTGTTCCGCAAGCGCCTCTAGGTCGAACAATTCCCCAATCGGACATCCCCAGCCGCCTAGGAGCACTTCATGCATTGCGTAATCTTTCTGCGTGGCTAATACCAGGGCTAGTTAGCTATGTCCAGGCGCTTACAAGTCGACAAAATGTTACTTACGCCAGCATTCAAACGAAGGCTGGTCGCCTGCCACGGCTGAGAAGTGATTCCAGATCCACTCCAGCACTTCTTCGCTCTGCTGGACTCCCGAGAAGGTCGGTGGGCTGGGCCTAGCCGCGAGCTGCTTTACCTCATCCGTCGATAGCTTGTTGTACGAAGCCATGTAGCCTGTCAGTCGTATTAGCAGGGGATTGAATTGACAAGTGAACGGCAGATATTACCAGAGCGGATGATCAAGATATCGCCGAACTTGATCTCGACACCCTGCGCTTCCGCGACCTTTTTCAACTGATCCAAGGTGATATTCCCTCGCTCGAACGGGTTGTATTCGACGTTGTTCTCCAATCGCCAGCTATGGAAGTCGAGGAGCACGCCTCGTCCGACGATGCCCTTTTCCGCCCAGGCTGAATTTACCATAAGAAACGGCTAGATTAGATGATGAAGGGGAGTTACCATGAATTCCGAGAACATCACTCTTGTGCTCTCCATGGATGTCATCCATCGTCACGCCGTTGTAGAACTTCTCCTCCTTCTGGTATCCAAAGTGGCGGAGTCCATCCCCTACACTGAATCAGTGGATGCAATGCGTCCGGTTATAGGTGTATGTGGACGTACATTGGCTGCTGCTTTGCGTATTAAATGACCATGTATCATCATTGACAATTCTTGTCCCCTTTTGATAGACGTCCTTGTGGAATGCCTGACGGCCGAAGAATGGAACCTCACTTTGGGCATCCAGAGGCCAGTTCATTGAGACCCTAGGTACTCTGTTACCAGGCTGCCGAGAATGATAGACCGACATCGCACGAAAAGCATTGTGGCAGTTTTAAAGGGGTGGTAATGGTTACCTTGTCCCGGTCTGAATTTCCTTGGAGGCTTCCCGGACTACTTCGTCAGTCAGACGGTTGAGTGTGCCAAGCTGATCGTTGGAGCCGTATCTATAAATATGCCTTAGATATGTCCAGACTCTTGAATGGTAGGGTGTTCATACAGTCCCCATGCGGACCAAAAAGGGTCCCCCTTTCGTAGGGGTAGTTCTGAGAACTTTGGGATCGGTGACATCCTTGACTATGGCTGGTTGAGCAACGTTTAAGGTACTTGACTGTTCAAAAATATACAAGAGATTTATTATTTGACTTGGAAGAACTCATGGAGAAATAACAGCAGAAAATAGCCTGGTAGGATCGTCATCGCGGAGTCTCTCCGAGTCCCTCGGTGCAATAACATCAATACGCGGGGCATTGTTCGTCATGGTCAGGAGGGCAGCTAAGTACGGCACCTGCAGCTCTTCTCCCTGTATGTCTGCGGAGTTGAGATAGACGGAGAGTTGTAGTAATCGGCTCTTGCGGTGGCGAATTCATCAGCATACAGCCGAAAGGTACCTGTATTCATTATTCCACATACAATCCCTTTTGAACCTGTCATTTTCGCAGGGACCAGGCTGATTTGCCGTATGGACAAGTGGGGAAAATATCTTTCGGCCCGTCTATCAACAGCTCCAAATGTTGGTGGTATGGAGGCTGATGAGTCGTTCTCTTCGATTGCTATCTCGGCAGATTTGAGGTTTTAGTGATCGAGGAGGGATCTACCCCTTCTCTTCCCTTTCCTTTAGCCTTTTCTGTTTTGAATCCCATTTCAAGGTGTAATTGATTTGATGAATTCGATGGAATTCAGCTATACAGTATACATTTGCCGTTCTTCAATGTGACCGGGGTAGATCATAGCGTCGTATCTGCAAGCATCGAGATGATGCGGATGATGAACCACAAGCTATTAAAGCTTTAAACAACCTCAAAGACCCTCTGTGCCTTATGACGCTCCACCTCCACCCCGACGCTCCTTTGTTACCTGTCCTAACCGTAGTCAGCATCGATCCGCTGATATATGTCGCTTCTCCAGCACGCGCGAACATGTCTCGCTAACCAAGTTGCGAACAAAAGTTACAATGCATTCATTTCCCGCGCGACGGAGGAGCAATTGCTCCGCGTCGTTCCAGATGGAGAAAATGCATCTACGCAGCGTATGCGTGCCTCAACTTCCTCTCTAGCTCGCCTGAAATGCTAATGGACCTTTCTAGGCCCGCTAGAAGGCAAATTGATTGCTATCAAAGACAACATTTGCACCACCGACTTCCCAACCACAGCCGCATCCCGCATCCTTCACGAGTTCCCCTCCCCATACGATGCGACCGTCGTCTCGAAACTCCGCGACGCCGGCGGTGTCGTCGCGGGGAAGACGAATCTGGACGAGTTTGGGATGGGTTCCCATTCGATTCATTCCCACGTCGGTCCCGTCTCCCAGCCGTCCTCGATGGAACATGGAGAAGGCCAGCTTTCTGTGGGAGGTAGTTCCGGAGGCAGCGCGCTTGCGGTCGCGACAGACCAGTGTTGGGCATCGCTGGGGACCGACACGGGCGGTTCGGTGAGGCTTCCTGCAGCATATACTGGGGTGTATGGTTTCAAGCCATCGTACGGGCTGCTCTCGCGATGGGGCGTCCTGGCGTACGCGAACTCCCTGGATACAGTTGGGATCCTTGCGAAGGACGTCGACTCCGTGAAATCTCTGTTCCATGCCGTCAATGGCTATGACAAGAAAGATCCCACCAGCCTAGCCGAATCGTCAAGAAGGCGGATCACCGAGCTGGTGGAACAACGGAAGCGATCCGGCCGCTATCGAATCGGTGTGCCAAAAGAATATAATACATCCGGAATCGATCCGAAGATCAAATCCGCCTGGAGAGCGACCTTGAAAGCGCTACAAAGCAAAGGCCACTCCATCCACCCCGTTTCCCTTCCCGCAACCAAACTTGCCCTCCCCGCCTACTACGTTCTCGCCCCTGCCGAAGCTGCCTCCAACCTGGCGAAATACGACGGCGTTCGATACGGCACCCGGTCCTCCGGCCCCGACACCAGCGGCGGCGTGCTCTTTTCCCAAACGCGCTCCGAGGGCTTCGGCGACGAGGTGAAGCGGCGGATCTTGCTGGGGAACTACTCGTTGAGCGCCGAGGCGATCGACAACTATTTCATCCAGGCGCAGAAAGTAAGGCGGCTGGTGCAGCGGGACTTCGATGGGGTGTTTTCGTTGCGGAATTCGCTGGTGGACGAGGGGGGGGATGGGGAGGGCGAGGGAGAGAGGGTGGATGCGCTGCTGGTGCCGACTGCGCCGACTTTGCCGCCACTGGTTAAGGATGTGAAGCGACAGGATCCGGTTGCGGCGTATATGAACGATGTGTTCACGGTGCCCACAAGTCTGGCGGGGCTGCCGGCCATCAGCGTGCCGGTCAAGACCGATCATGGCGCCGCACGGTCACAGATAGGGATGCAAATTATTTCCCAGTATGGCGATGATGAGTTGGTACTGGAGATCGCACAGTGCTTGAGTGAGAGTTGAATGCCAAGGTCTATTTTCAAGAATGATGATGATGATGGTGGTGCTACGAATATCAAGTCCTAGACAACTTCAGAACCAGCCACGAGCAGTGGCCAACCATAGGTCGATAGTCTTACTGGCCGCATACACCTTCTGAATCCTGCTGCCCAGAGCTGCGGAGACAGGATGGGCACTTCGTGCTGACCTCGCAGGTATGGGTGGCATCCAATTCAGTCTTACACTGCGGTTCGTCGTCGATGGATCGCGTTTCATCAGTTTGGCATCCCATATCTCCGGATGAGGTCAATGGTGTAGAGTCCTTTCCGTCTAACCCATCGTTCAGGGCTGAGTTGGTATTGTCCTCCCGTGTTTTGCTGCCTTGAACATCGCTGTACTCGTCAGCCTCGTTCCGGGCCTGGTCGAGAGGTCCTTTCGAGTCTGAATGCAGGCGGAACAACATTCCATACCATGGGCGTGCATGCTGATCACCACTCACTTCGGTAACGTTTAACTCTGGTTCGGCGGTGGTTGCAGTCGAGGTTGTCGAACTGGCAGCATCGTCCTGATGGTCCTGGTGGTCCTGGTCATCCTGTGTGGCCTGTTCGTCCTGCTTATCCAGCTTGGCCTGCTCATCCAGTTCGTCCTGCTCGTCCAGATTGTCCAGTTTGGCCTGCTCATCCAGTTCGTCCTGTTCGTCCAGATTGTCCAGCTTGGCCTGCTCGTCCCGCTCGTCCCGCTCGTCCAACTTGTCCAGCTTGGCCTGCTCGTCCTGCTCGTCCTGCTCGCCCAGCTTGTTCATCTTGGCCTTCTCGCCTAGCTTTGCCAGCTTCTTCAGCTTCGCCTGCTCGTCCACGAAATTTTCCCAATCCCGCCAGTCCTCCCAATCCCGCAAATCCCGCCAGTCCCGCCAGTCCCGACAGTCTTGACAGATTTGGAACTCATGGGCGTCATGCACGGTGTGCCAGTCCTTCCATTCCTGCTCGTCATAGTCGTCATAGTCCTTATACACCTCATATTCCTCCTTCCTGTCACGCTCGTCCTGCTCGTCATATTCGTCATATTCCTCATGCTCGTCCTGCTCGTCCTGCTCGTCCTGCTCGCCCTGCTCGCCCTGCTTCTCGTGCTCGTCGTGCTTGAGACATCGATGCAATTCCTCCATCAATTCCTCATCCGACTGGCTCATCTTCAGTGTTCGAAGGGTGCTACGATCATCTTGCGATCCATCATTCGCGGTTTGTACCGATGTGTCATTGGTGGACGGACGATCGTCTTCAACTGCGTCCTCGGGGTCCTTCATAGTACAGTCTGGGGCGTGGCGTCCGTTTTCAACGTGGAGATTGGCTCCTTCAGGTTCACATACGGTACTTTCCACAGATTCCTGTCGGGGGGCGGAAGTATCGAGAGGAGCAGTCAAGACGAATACGGGTGAGTTTCGGCCGGATTGATGGAAAACACTGACTCCCTCGATAGGCGACGGCTGGGACTCATCCGATTTGGCTACGTAGGCAACCGCGGATGATGGGATGGTGCCCTTAGGGACATCTTCTGCATGCTGGTCGGTCAGCTTGGCCGTTGCCTCCTCGTCTTCGGGGTCGTCTTCGTGAGCTGTTTGCTGCTCAACCGTCTCCGTCACCTTCTCTGGTTCTTCCCTAGCAGCAACTTCGAGGTCATGGAAGATCTGGTCTGTGGCTGCGTCCAGTGACAAATGCGGAAGGGGTCGGACTTCTCGTCGACGACTCCGACGCGGGGTCTCCGCTGCGTTCGGTTCCAATGGAAATCCGGTGCCTGGCATCGGGGTGATGAAACAATCCGTCCGGAAGGAAGTCGTGGGGCTTTTAAACTTTGGTTCCCGATCAGCAAAAGCACTGCTGGTACGTGCTTGATGCTCAAGGGCTGGGACCGTATCTTGTGCCTTCTCCGTGGTGTTCGCAGGCTGGAGTGCATCGGTAAATCCTCGATGCTCATAGTTTGGCGGCTTGTCGTCCAACTCCAGTGATCCGAAAATTTTGTGCTCAGGGCTGCTTCCATTGGCAGTGCGGTAGATTCGGCTGCTTTCTTGGCTGATCATCGACTCCAAGGAATCGGTGTTGATATCGACATCCATGAGAGGCGCAAGTCTGGGAGGCGCGGCGCGAATAGGAATGGGAGATGAACGTGGAATATCTTGCCGCCCCTCGAAGACATCGTCACACATACTCGGGTCTCTTTTGTGACGGCTCCTGCTGAAAGTCGACACATGGAGAATTCCGGAGGACCTGTAGACCGGAGGCTGCTCGGCGCTGGTCTCACTCGTGCACGAGCGATCCATGTGCATCAATGGATAACGGTCGCCATGAACCGTCCAGTTCAACGCGGAAATATCGCGTCGCTTCTTTGGAGACTGTGAGACGGACCGTTGCACCAGTGACGAAGTGCGACTCGGGATAAAATCATTGTCCCCGACACTGTCATCACCACTAACAGTATTGGATCAGCGCTCCACGTGAGAAAGTCGATAGGCGGGTCTTACGGGAGGGATGCGTCCTCGGCGGACTTCAAAGCAACAAAGCTAGAAATGCTTGCACGAGCTCGCACCATTCGACGGGACACACTACTGAGGCTACGGGATACCGACCATCGGCCTTCCCGACGGCGTGGACTCTCCGGTTCCATAGTGACACGGTGGCGAGCCGCGAGTGGTTCTCAATCAAGCGCTGGTTCTCAATCAGGACTGAAGAAAAGGAAAGGGTGATCTCAATCAAGCATTCACTGATTGTTAAGAAAAGGAAAAGGTGATCTCAATGAAGCATACGTGTGATACTCAGGTTTGAGGAAGCGATGAAGACAGGAAGACGACAACAATCTTTAAGTGGAAGTGACAGGAGAGGAAACTGCTCTGGACAACGATCGGTATGACAATCACGAACGATGATTTGGCTTGGATATGCCGAATAAGGAGGCGCTACATAGAATGAATGCTACTCGTGTAGCACGAGTTACCTTACGCTCTCTCCCCTACCATATCAGGACCGGAGTAAGATTCCTTCCTTTTGCTCAGTCTCCCCCCTGCCGGTCAAGAATTCTCATGGTGTCCGATGAAAGGAACGCATCGATATTGCCTCTAGGTGCTGTACAGTGATTCTTGGACGAATTATTGAACAATAGAGTCGCATTTCGTCGGTATGGACCTCGATGGAAACATGACATCCCATTGACACAGGAGTCACGCACTCCTGCTGACTGGTCTGTTACAAGTTCGGATCCTGTATAGAGTCGCATGGTTTAGCAGTGATCCTGTCATGAGGAGCAGGGAGTGCAATATTTTGACGCATATCGTTTTTGGACTTCGAGGTGTTCAAATAAACACGATGAAGTGAACTCATGAGTCAGAACTGATATCAGGTATTAGGGAGACTTTGCAGTTGCTCCACACACTAAACTCCGATCTCCGGCGCTAACGGGAATATCTGTATACGGCTTAGCGTATGCTATTTAGGGGGTCATTTCGTGTTTTCATAGACACCTGGATCATAGAGAACGGAGAACGAATTAATCTCAGTCAATAGTATCGCTCATCGCTTTCCCTTTCACGCGCCGTTCAGTCAGTATCTTCAAATTGGATAGCCCTCGACGTATCCGCTTGTCCACCCGATCTGCACCATCTTGCGTGTACCCTCTCCATCGACCCGTCGTCGCGAAGTTTACCATGCCTAAGAAGCAGCACGAGCAGGCGTTCCGCGACATCATCGATACGGGTAATTCTCCCTGGCGTTGAGAGGCCGAGATTATGGATCTAACTCATTCTAGCTCGCAAAAGGAAGCATACCGAGGCGTTGGCCCAGAAGATTCTTGGCTCCGGTGGCCGCCGGACCAGCGCGCCAGGATCCCTCGAGTCCCGCATTGACAAGCCGACGCATTCTCAAAGCATAGGAGGCGCGGTCCAGTCGGGGAGAGTGGGAAAGGTATCCCGATATCCCAGCTTCATCAGCTATGGTGTATACTGATATCGATGCAGAAAGCCAGACCAACCGCCATCGCGTCGACCGCAGCGTCGAAGCCCACCGCGCGGCGAGCTCGCGTGCAGAACCTCTACGAAGATGTTATCACAGCCGATAACAGTGCGCTGTCCAACATCGCCAGTGTTCGGCGCACCTCGGACGCGATCCAGGTGAAAGGCATGGGATCTCCGAACACGGTCATTGCGAGCAACTTCGCGTATGGTACAACCGCGGCGGACATCGAGTCGGTCCTCCTTGCGCCAGAGAATGGGATTGATGGACTGTTACGGTGCCGTCTCCTCAGTTCGTCACCGACAGTCATCGCGGAGTTGACGTTCAGCGAGCGCTTCGCCGCCGAGAGAGTGATTGGGCTGTTCAACAACAAATCGGTAAGTGACAACCGCTGTTGCCGTCGAACGACGACTTAGACCAGTGCATAGGCCGATAACCACATCCTACACGTCTACTTCAAAAATGAGCGCCAGCCCCCTGTCAAGGCCCCCGCAGCCAAACCCACTCCCACCCGATCCGCCGCAAAGGTTCTGCGCGGTCCACCGACGGGACCGAGACGCGATCGAGAGAGAGCCGAGGCCATGGAACTCGACGACCGAACGCCACCGAAGGCTCCCCGGGCGCAGGTGGAGAATCCTCGTCGCGCGCCGGCCGAGTTCCAGGATGGTCGATACGGGTTCGCGGAGGAGCCGGCGTACAATGAGAGTGGTGGAGGCGCTCGTCGGGGACGCAATTACGGGGGGGGTTCGTCGGGACTGCGGTCGGATGTGGTCATGTCCGACCGCGATCAGGGCTATCGCCGCTGAATGAATGCAGGCACCGACGGAGGAATCCGCATCGGCATATTCATCATGAATGGGGGTCTGCGACGACCGACAATCGCGAATGATGGTTCTTGACCATTCACCGACATAGGGAAATATGTGCTGGGGGTGCGCATTCAGCGCTGGATACCAAGTTCTGGCTTATATAAATAGCACGGTTATTCCCGACACACTGTAATATACATAGTTGCCGTCCAAAATGGGCAAGGTGTTCGGGTACTTGCAAAGAATCCGAGACACAATTCACTCTGTGGATGATGTAGCTAGCACCTTGGGCACTTTGACGTGCCAAAAGACAGCTCTAAAAAGCACTTAGGATAATATAGAAGTTGATAATTACCTTATCTATTTATTCGGATTAATCAAAGGCCCTACTGTAGTACTGAGTACTCACCTCTGCAGCTCTGCTTCAATTGCATCAACAGTGGAACAGTCCCCAATGCGGGAGCACCCGTTGAACTTGAACAGAACCCGGCATATCAATGTTACAAGTACGGAATACGGAGTACTAAATACCTCCTAAACAGTCCTAACCCATACTAAATAAATACAGCTGGGCGTCCACGGTCCAAAGCCTAAACTCCCAAGTCCCAAATCCTCGAAGTTCGACGAGAAGACCCTGCAGACGGCTGCAGTACCGTAAACCCCGACCTCCGTCATTCTTAATTTCATCCCCATCAACCGCATCAGGGCTTTGATGACCCCGACCGTACCTTCAAATCCACACCACTCATTGCCTACAACATGACGTCCGTAAATCCCCCACCAGCTCCATCATGGAGCGAAGACGAGCTCATCGAGGCGCTGGCGCTTCTCGAAAACATGCAAGAACAGGTACCGCCGCCCTCCTCACCCCCTCCCCAACCCATCTCCAGGCGACATACTAACCCCAACCCCCCCCCCGTAGCTCGATCTCCTCCGCACCATTCCCGCCGGCATCATCCGCGCCCTCGGCGCTACCCATCTGTCCCCCGAAGACTACTTCCAGAACTTCCTCGTGCCCGCGCACGGCGGCTCGCGGCGTCTGAACAAGTTCTCGACCGACTGGCACGGCGCGCCAGTGCGTGGGATTGTGGAGCACGCGAGCGCGCGGGAGAAGGAGGACGCGGATCTGAGCGCGGGGTTGACGGTGCCGAAGTACGGGTGGAGGGAGCTGGCGAGGTCGAATGCGAGGGTGAAGAAGGAGGGGGAGGATGGGGAGAGGGGGACAAAGAGGGAGGAGGTGGAGGAGTTAGTGAAGGGGTTTGATGAGCAGACGGAGAAGGCCACGGTGAATTTTGATAAGGAGAGTTTGGTGATTAAGGTACGTGGTTCGCGGTCGGAGGGACGCGACGCAACTAATATATGGTACAGATACAGCTGAAGGTGCCACAGTGGAAACTGCGGTTCGTTCTGAATCCGGAGTTTGACGACCAGGACCATGTGGTCTATCAAGTAGAGTGTGTCGGCAGCAAACCCGCGCAAACCTCGATTACGCGGTGCATGAACAAACGCCCGGCTGCTGGCGACCTCCAATACCTTCTGGTACGTCCTCCGCCACCAGCGCAACCCCATGGCTAATTCCGAGCAGGACATGATCGGCGCGTATCAGGATGCCCCCTTCGTGACTTGCGCCATCTGCAACAAAACCGTCAACCAACAGGTCATCCACCCCACCGGCCGACGCAGAAAGGAGATTAAGAACGACGACGGCACCACCGAGACCGTCTGGGAGCCCTACCACGAATCCTGCACCTGATCTCCCGTTCCGAGCGCACTAAAACCCCTCCACCCACCCATGTGCATCCGGCACACCCCAATGCCCCCACACATCCCGCACCATCCCCCGCTCCGCATCCACATCGCTCCACGAATACGCCCGCGGGTACCGGTAGGTCCTTGACCGAAAATCGTACACCTTCCCCGGCCGCCGGTAGCGCGCGGCGGGCCACAGCGGCGGCAGGCTCGCGTCGTCCAAGAGAGGATCGAACTGGGTCCAGCGGCTCCAGCGGGCGCGGGGGACGGGCTGCGCCGCGGGTGAGGCAGTGATAGAGAGGAAAATGTCAGGGCCGCGGCCGGTGAGGAGGTCTTTCCAGCGGGAGCGGCGGGTGCCGTTGTGGTGGTCGCGCGGCCAGATGAGGTTGTAGTGGGGCTTGTCGATGCGGACGCGGTGGCCGTTGCGGACCCAGCCGACGCCTTTGATGAATTCGGGGCGGGGGTTGCGGGACCACGGGTTTTCCATGTTATGAAGATATGGCTGAGAGTTATGGGAGGCCGATGACAGATGCTTGGTGTTTAGCGGGGAATCGAGGAAGAATGGTATATTGGTGACTTGGATTACGGCCTTTGTTCCGAAGCGGCACTTATATTGAGCTCTGTCAAGGGGGGCAAACCGCACGACACATTTATGTTTGATATCGTGATTTTACGGATATGTAGAAGAGAATTCATTGTTGCCAACAAACACTTGTCCTGCATCATGCTTTGATGCAGTAGGCAATCAGATGGGGAGTATGGTCCAAGGATCGGTCGTTGAAATGGGCGGGCATGATTGTTCTGCTCCCGGCAGATGTCAAATCGGGCAACATGCGTTAGAATCCGATCATTCCGGAGTTGATGTCACAACCGTAGCATCGTGGATCAAATTGAGCAGAATCGCAAACGTTTGTAGACGCGGGTGATCTCGGATCTATTGACGGCTATACTGTACAGAAGATTTCTTCATAGCATTCGCTCCCTCACAGCTTGCTGATGAACAGCCTCGCCAACATCGTCCGCATGTTCTTCGGCAGGATATATTTGGTGAACACGTAGATCAGCGCCGGGATGAGGATGAACGCCGTGGTAACCTCGTTGACGAAGTAGAAGGGGATGAGCTGGGGCATGGCGGCGTAGAGCATGGTCTATGATATCGTCAGTACCGCGAATCCCACCACGCTCCTCGTCTAATGCCGTGACATACGTAGTTTGGCTTCTCCTGCTTCGCCGGGGCGGCCAATTGGTTCCGGGCCTGCTGCGCTCGGAACGAAGGAACCTTCACCGTGGACACCTTCGCCGAGGTCGACGCGGCGCGGGCAATCAGGGACCGCGAGGCCGTGGATTGAAGGCCCAGCGATTGGCGCTGGAGGCCCTGCACAAGAGGGCGGAACAGTCGTGATGAGGACATGATGCTAGCAAGCAATTAGCTGGTTGGGTGTTGGAGTCGGAAGGTTTGCGGGCAGAGCATACGGAGCGGGTGGATGGGTAGGAGGGGTCAGAGTCGGTTTGATGGACCAATTCCACAATCAAAGTCAGCCACACCGACGTCGGTAAGGCAGCTGATGAATTGATGGATGGGATGGAGGTTGGAAGGCCGTTGGTTGATCGGACGGGTCGTGGTAGAAGCTCTCTCTCGACCATCAAGTTTGGGTTGGAATCCACGAAGCATGAGGTCGGAGAAACTGCGGCCGGCAAAAGGATGATCCGGAGCAGGGATATATGTGGCTGATTTACTGTGGCTGATTTACTGTGGCTGAAGTGCTTCACTGCTTTTTTCTGTTTTTCTACAAACAAAACCGCGTTCACGTGTTTGGGTGCAGGGGGTTGCGCTCTGCATATCGGAGCTTCACCTTTCGCTCCATCAGACTGGCATCGTTGCTATGAAAAGTTGCTTGCTAAAAGGAGCTTTCACGCTCCCTCTCTACCCTCCCCCTACCCAGTCGATTGGTTCCCTTCAGTGACACCGATATTGTTGAAACTCCTTTCTCCGTTTGATCCCCATACCGAACGACACACCTTCCTCCAACCCACGATCCACGCCGCCCACCATGTCGCTCTTTTCGAAGTTGAATACTGGGCAAACAACTCAGTCGAGCCTATTCAACCCGACGAGCACCACTTCAGCGGCCCCAACATCATTCAGCAGCCTTTTTGGAGCACCGCAAGGGACCCAGCCCCAGAGCAATCAGAGCAATCCTGCGACATCCAACCCAATGTCACAGGGTACACAACCTTTCGGTCTTAGCCTGGGAGCGACCACAAGTTCATCACAACCTCCGCAGCCTACACAGCCTGCACAGCCTTTCGGTCTTGGGTTTGGAGCGACGACAAGTTCATCACAGCCCGCGCAGGTAGCACAGCCAGTGCAGCAACCACAGCAGAACACCCAAAACAACCAACAGGCGACCGGCGGTTCCAGTCAATCGGCATATTTCGATCACCTCCTGGAACGAGCCCGAAAGAACAACAAAAACAATGGCGTCTCGCAGTTCGGGGAGCTGCCGAACCTCCAATTGGGGCTGGCGGACATCGCCCGGAAAGTGCGAGATCTGGGGACGGGCGGCCCGGCGGAAGCTGGAGCACCGGGAACGAACGCGTATGTGTAACTTGTGACCGGAGTTTATTTGCGCTTCATCTCATGTGCCCCCCATGCTGACCACGATTCAATTCTAGACAATATCTCCTCGCTGCTTCGGGCGTGTCAGTCGCGTCTGCCTTGCGCGATCTGAACGACGTCACTGCGCGATCGGGAACAAACGTCGCCGCGCAAGCTGCCAACGAACCGGACGCCGATATCGACGCCTATGTCGCCGGCCTCCATGCGCAAACAACGTCCGACCTCATCACGCAGAGTTTGGAGCAATCCAAACGGGACTTCGATGCGTTTTTGGAGGAAAATGTTCAGATGGAATGGGATGCTCAGCGACGACGCATCTATGAGCACTTTGGCTTGGTTGGTGCAAGGGAAGAGGATGGTAGTGTCGACGCGTCACAGAGTGGTTTTGGCAGGTCGTCCCGGAGAAACAGACCATTGGCAGCCTCTACATCGGTATTGGATCTTGGTCAGAACGGCATGTCCATTCGAAAATCGGTCATTGGAAATGCGGGAAAGCGAACACTTCGTGGATCCGCCCTGGGGGATCTCCCCAAGGAAAACTCAGGAAACAACCTTGCCTCCATCGGTGGCGATGCCAGTGCACATTTCCAACGGAACAAGCAAGAGAAATATGGCCAGAAGGTATCGGAGCTCAATCAGGCTCGGATCGGTGAGTTGACATACCCGCTCCTAACCCAGTTCTGCGAGGTCGAAGCTCAATCCAACGTGGACGATACCTCCTATTTGGTAGATTCCTACAAATCGCTCATCGAAGGTACGGAAGAGTCAGCGGTGCAGACGTCGCTGGATCAACCGGGCGCCATACGGGAGCGGAAATTTGCTCGGCTATACTTGAGCGATGATGCGCAACGATCCATGGACATTCGGAAGCGAATTCTCAACGGATCGAGGAAGTCGCTAGAGAACAAATTCCTCGCGCACGTCGACGCAACCATCGAGCGCAACCCGAAGGAGGCAAGGCTTGGAGGCATCCCTACGATTCTCAACCGTGTCCGAGCATACATCCGAGTCGCCACCTACCAAAAGGAGCTGGGTGCTGAAGTGGAGCAACTCCAGACTCTCAACGACGATTACCTGTGGGTTCTCATCTACTACCTCATCCGGTGCGGCCTGGTCACCGAAGCGGCTCAGTATGTCCAAGACAGCCAACGGGCCATCGTGGGAATCGACCGCACATTTCCCCAGGTCATGTCCGCCTACGCCAATGACCCCGAGCGAACGCTGCCTCCTGATTTAGCGCTTCGCCTTCGCCAAGAGTGGAACCGGCAGTCTAGCTATCCCACGGAGCAAGTCGATCCGTACCGGATGGCATGCTACAAAGTCATTGGCCGCATCGAGCTCGAGCGACGCACGTTGCCAAACATCAACATGAGTCATGAGGACTGGATCTGGCTGCAGTTTGCTCTGGCGCGGGAGTCGCGGCCCGAACAGGAGCTTGCGGCCAATGTGTTCGACCTGGCTGCATTGCGACAAACCGTGGTCGATATTGGGAATCGGCACTTCAAGGCCGGCGCGGACAACATCGAAAGCCCGGGCACGTTCTTCCACCTGCAGATGCTCGTTGGCATGTACGAGCAAGCGGTCGCGTGGCTCTACGACTTCAACCACGTCGCGGCCATCCACTTCGCCATCGCGCTGGAATACTACGGACTACTTCGCGTTTCCGATTTCAACCAGTCCGAGCTCCTGGGCTTCAGCACGCGAGAGGAACCGCAGATCAACTTCGCGTTGATGGTCGGCCACTACACGGGCGACTTCCGCTCCGCCAAACCCGAGCTCGCCGTCGACTACCTCACCCTCATCTGCCTCAATTCCGACCTGGAAGGCGCGCTCGGCGAGCGACAGTCGCAAATCTGCCTCGAGGCGCTGCGCGAACTCGTCCTCGAGACCAGGGAGTTCGCCCTCCTTCTCGGCGACATTCTCGCCAACGGGGAACGCATCCAGGGCGCGATCCAACGGCGCTCGAGGCTCATCCGCATTCAGAACGAAGATACCTTCCTGCAGTTCATCACCTCCCAAGCCGCCGCGGTGGCAGAAGACTGCGGCCGCGTCACCGACGCCGTACTCCTCTACCATCTCGCCGAAGACTACGACAGCGTCGTTTCCGTCCTGAACAAGACTCTATGCGAAGTCATCTCCACGGAGCTAGGCCAAGAGCGAATCCGACTGATCCCGCCGAAGCCGCGTGTCCAGACACCCGGCGAAGCGAAACCGGAGCTGCAGAGCTCATTAAGCCTGACGACGGTGGACGACCCGTCGATCCTGGCCGATAGTATCCGGCGGTTGTACATGAGCAGCCAGGAATTCTCCCGGCGGATCACGAAGTCCAACTGGGAGATACTGGGGCGGATGGTGATGCTTGCGAAGGCGCGAGATCTAGTCAATCAGGGAAATTGGGATGGCGCTCTCATGGTAAGTTCCCCAGATCCTCTCTCGCAACCCGCGTTCTCGTGGAGGTGGAGATGTTATTGACGCGCGACTAACTCACGATCCCAGGTCACTAAGCAGACTAATCTCCTCCCGCTCTCCGCGCAAGGCGACATCGCCGCCATCCGTACCGCTGCGAACAACTTCAATGCGTACCCCGAACTGTTGGCGCGCACCGTCGGCCCGCTGCTGCTCTACACCATCGTCGCGTGCGGGCAGGAGCGCAAGCGGCTGCGGGGGTCGCCGTACTTCGACGCGACAAAGGTGACGCGCGTGGAGGAGTTGGGGCAGGACGCGCGGGATCTAATGGTGTTTGCGGGGCTGGTGAGGTATCGGTTGGAGGGCCGCGTGTTCGAGGCGTTGGCGAGGGCTGGGGGAGATGCGGAGGTGGCGTGATTGGGAGTTGGGGGGTTGGGGGAAACGCAGGGTTTCTCTCGATATGGCTAGGGAATGGGAATAAAATCATGAGGATGTTGATATACCCTTGTTAGATATGGAGGTAGAGATGAGCCAACAGGACCAAATGCAGACCCCGGTTGCCATCCGTCAACTTGGTGCTCCACCGTATATCTCGTTGAGTTTCTTGGTCTATCCTGACGGAGCAGGATTAGCAGGTGTCGACACTATGAAGTATGACGATTTTAATGTCACGTCCTTCGATACATAACAACACTTTATACATGATTGGATAGACTGCAGTTCAGTAGTATCAGGATATCTTGGACAGAGTGAGATACTCTGGGCGATCTGATGATGCTTTCCATGGCGCGTCTACCCCACCAACTCCTTCATAATCCAGCCCAAAAAATCTCTATTCCCCGCAACAATAGCCACCGTCAAAAAAGCTACAAAAGCAGAGGCTGCAAAAGCAAAAAGAAATGATTTCGGCCGGGCTCGATCCGGCGACCTTGAGTGTGCTAACAGGATGTTAGACTCACGTGATAACCAACTACACCACGAAACCAATTGATGGAATGAATTTCCGGTCTTTTTACCAGGTGCACAAATCTTTTCAGACTTTCGTAAACCTAAAATTTCCCCTCTTAGATCGTTGCTGGGCAATTGGAGAGCGAGCATAATATCTCATACCCTGTGGGGGCGTATATTCTTCACGAACGGAATTATATCGGATGTCCTAGATGGTTGAGGCCGAAAAGGTCTTCGCAGTGCAAGAAAGATCCTTGCAGGGAGGCCTCCCCCTTATGGTAGAGGCTTAGAGCCTTTAACACATGAATTGTGAACTGCCCATTGAAGCAACTGTAAACATTTATTGGCAAATTGTACTCCGTACCTGTATAGTTTATTGTCCATATGAAAGTCATGAGATTTTAGCTAAATGCAACTAATCAAGGGACGGTCTCGACTGAAGCTGACCAATGGAAGCAAAAGAGCATACGGTCAATATTCGCATCAGTCTCAGTGATTGAATATATCTACCAGGTGCTCCACCGCTGAAACTTCCGTGTTCTATCATATCACCCCTAAAGGTTTCACCACCATTACAATCCATCGGTGGAGAGGATGGGGTTCATGACTCTGGTGGTGTGGAAAGATGAGCTCGGGAGTATCGAGGTGTCGAGGTAGAAGATTGACGAGGGATGAAGGCGATCAAGGAGAGAGCATGGAGAAAGCAAGCCTAAACGCGCCCTGAACATCGCAAGAGGCCCGACATATCGCTATTCATTACATATACCTATTTTACAGTGGCCGTCGAGGCCTATTTTTCCTGACCATATGCACCTGATGGGGAGAAAGATCAACCTTCACCAACAGCCGTATGTAACTCCCAAAAAGGACCCCGGCAGTCCTAGACAAATTAAGGATTAGCTGCCCTCCGTCCATCTAGTGTACCCCGTGTTGCGATGCATGGTTTTGGTGGCGGATAGCGGTAACGAGAGTCGTGGCTTAGCCTGAATACGCGGTCTCCACGAGATAGATCAGACCGAATACGATGAACGCCGTAGCCCCTCCAAGAGTAACTATCGGAGTGTTAGTGAATGGTTCCCAGTCAAGGACCAGGCATACGTACCAACTCTCATGCTAACCTTCCCCGCGATCGCCCGTCCTCCAATAACAGCCGCAGCGGTACAAGCCGCATGGCCAATGATCGCACCGCCCGTGACCCACCAATAATCCTGCCCAGCCGCCATGGCAATTGTAGCAATCTGCGACCGATCGCCCCACTCGCCAAGGAAGGTCATGATGAACGTCTGCACCCAGGCAGGGGACAGAAGCAACCCTAGCAGATTGTTCAGGCCGCTGAAGGCGGACACGACGGACCCGCGGAGACCGCGGGGGCTGGGCGAAGGGGAGCGAGAGGGGGAGGAGGAGGGCGATCGAGGATGGGTGGGGAGGCGGATCGATTCGCTTCGTCGGCCTCGACCGGATTCCAGCGCATATGGTGAAATTTCCGAAGGCCGGCGGGTGCTCCGCCTGGCGAGGTGCTCTTTCTCCTCAAGTTCCATTTCCACCTCTTTCATCTCTTCGCCGACGCCCTCGTCGGGGGACATGGCGAGACCTTCGCGGAGGAGACGCACGCCGAAGACGAGGAACAGAATGGTAGCGAGGAGGGACGTTAGCCGTTTGGATAGGAGGGTGGGCACGGCATGGCCCAGCACGGCGGAGAGGATAGTCATTGCGGTGAGCGCCGAGAGGGCGGCGGAGAAGACGACCATGCGCGGATGGCGCATGGCCATTAAGGCGGCGACCAGGAAGGTCTTGTCCCCGATTTCGGAGAAGATGATCATGGTGAGGGAGAGGATGAAGGAGTGGAGAGGTTGGATTATGCCCTCGTCGTCGTCGCCGGATGCGGCTGTCGGAGGCCGGAACGGTTTCGTGGTGGCTGGCTTGGTGTCGGAGTTGATGGCATTGTCACTCTTCGGTAATGTTGGAGGGTCGGGGTGGGGGATATCGTGGGGCTTATCTGGGAGATCGGCTGGCTTCTAGATGTGGATAACTGATTAGCATTCTATCACACGATTCAATGGCGTTCCTTGTGGTCCGTAGATGATACACACCTCCAGTCCAGTGGCGCCCTTGGGTTTCTCCTTGGGCTTCTCCTTGTCCTCGGAAAGTTTGACCGTCGTCTCCTTTCCAATCACCTCCTCTTCGTGCACCGGTAGCGGTGGTGCTTCCTTGGGAGGATCTGGCTTCCTCCCCGACCTCTCCCCCGATTTGTCCTCTTTCTCTTTTCGCTCCTTGTCCTTCTTCGAGACCCCTCCTTCGGTGCCAGTTGGGCCCTCTGGACTCGGATCCCGATGAAACATCACCCCATCATTCTCCGGCCCAAGCTTCCACGTTTCTTCGGCCAGTTTCTGGTTGACGCTTTCGGGTGCTGATGCTGGCTTTGGTCCTATGTCTTCCACCCCCGGTTTTGGCTTCTTTTGCTTGTCGATGTAGGGCCCTGCATGTGGCTTCCCATCTAACCCGTCGACAGGCGCATCCTTTGTGCCAACGTCCGGCTTGGACGGTGAAATGGTTGCTTGGACATTCAGCACAGCGTTTGCGTCTATTCCATTTCCCGCTTCTCTAGGGACCAGGGCGGTAGAATCGGGTTCGGGGGTATCGAGCGCGAAGGAAAGTTGAGCTAGGGGTAAGAAAAGGACAAGCTGTAGGTGCGATCTTCGTAACTTCATTCTTGCAGCTGATGAAGGGTATGATTTCGTCCTTGTCGGTACTCCTTCAAGGTACTTTTAAATGAAAAATCCCTCGAGGCCACCGATGTTTCCAATTCGAAGAGTGGCAAGTGGTGGAGGGTGGGATCAGGGACCACGGCCTAAGTGGTTCGGGATGGGCGGAACCGAACTAAGGGAGTCTCGGAGGGTAGAAGGCAGGTAAATATTAGGGAGCCAGGTAGAAAGGAGCGACCAAACGAATTAGATGGGATAGGGAGGTGGAAGTAGAAAAGTCGTGCAACGGGACGCGACAAGGAGTCAAATCCGGGGTTAACAGAATATGTTACGTACAGTCGGTCACTTACACATGAAAGGTGAAGCCCATGGGCCATGGCTGAGTTTCTGGGCTTCTGGCTGAATTCTGGCTGTTCTGGAGCGAGGGACACGAAATACACGTGATACTAAATACACGTGACATAATTTCATGCAGATGGGTTGAAGCTCCTTTCACACCCCGCTGTGCTCCTTTCACATCCCGCTCAGTGAATGGAGTGGGGTGGCACCGTGGCAGGTGTGAATGGAGCACAGCGGGGTGTGAAAGGAGCTTCACCCCATGCAGATATTTAATCACGTGATAGATCAGTCCTCTTTTGTTTGGTGTGTGGTGTAGGCGTAGGGTTCGTGTTATGGTTTGTAGGGTTGTAGGGATCCCCATTCAGTTTAGTGAGTTGCCTCAATTCCTGATCCAACTGTGATGGTTGGGGGCGCAATATGGATGGCTGCTGCCCACCCGCCCAATTGAGTACCCTCCTGGCCACAGTCATTCCACATTGTTGCCATCGGATTTTCAGCCTTCACCGCCATAATTTCGTCTTCCTACATTCATCTTCCTGCATTCATCTCCATCACTTTCCTCTTCTGTACTAAACCATAAATTCCGCCAAGCGGCACATTGTCTCGTCGTCTCATGATCAAAGCCCCAATATCAATCCTCTCCAGTTTCGATTCCACGTCGTCCATCACAAAACGTCGCGCAATCAATCATGGCGAGAAATCGTCGAGCAACACCACAGGCGGTAACAAGACGATCGGTGGCTCCAGCTCAAGGCGAAGGACGTATTACCCGACAACGTGCACGCGAACAGAGTGTTGAAAGCCGGGTCAGCGACGCGCCAAACCATCAACTAAAGGGTGTCCAGTCTCCCAAAAAACGTAAGTTGCATCTCATCTCACTCACAACGATATTCCCGTGGTCTTCAGTGGCGCGTC
The DNA here is from genome assembly GCF_010015585.1 of Eremomyces bilateralis CBS 781.70. Taxonomy (NCBI): domain Eukaryota; kingdom Fungi; phylum Ascomycota; class Dothideomycetes; order Eremomycetales; family Eremomycetaceae; genus Eremomyces; species Eremomyces bilateralis. Next base: position 625,366 of record NW_022985074.1, read on the forward strand.
ACTTTGTCCAACAACGCGTCTATCAAAAATGGTTGTTAATTCATCATTGCCGTTCGGGTACATATCTTTAAAAGTTTCATATTCTAATACATACGGCCACATCAACCTGAATATAGGGCATCCCGTCCGCTCTGCCGTACTCAAGCAGGTTAGAGATGGAATAGTACTACGGTGGGTGACCACGTGGGAACTCCCATTGCTGTATGTTTTTGTTTTTGGATCCCTTCGCTATTTTTTGATGGTTGTAAGAACATCATATCCAATTAACTTTTTCCACGGCAATTATATTGGAAGGGTGGTTTTTATTTTTGCGACTCGGGAACATTCACAAGATACATTCACATGATAATGTATTGCTAACCATCATCTACTAGGTCTATCCATGGTCCAAGAGACTATCGACAACGAAGATGGGGAACCCGAGGTCATGGACGAGGTGGACGAGGTGGACGAGGAAGATCTAGACCACTCTCAAGCCATTTCCGGTACAACCGCCAACTCTGCATCGGAGCTGGATCCTCTCCTAATGCGATTGAGTATCGCTGGGGCTTTCGCGGACGCGAACGTCACTTTGAAATACATATCTCGTCAAGGTGAAAGTTCGGAAGCTCTGGTCAGGTTTCATACGCAACTTGGCCCGGAGGGCTCTGGCAAACTCAGCAGAGTATTCCCAGCCCTATCCCACGAACTTGGACGGCGCGTTGAGATCTTTACATCTGCGGGGTTCATTGATCCAAAAGCTGTCATCGAGCAGATGCTCGAGGGCAAGCACATTGATTCTCTGGAAGCCAAGTACCGCCTTGAAGATGTTCTTCTAAAAATCAACCTTGCCCACTTTGCTCATGCGATGGTGGAAGCCTCAGGACCAGGACATTTGCAGGTTATTCTCCATAACATCGTCAGGTCTTTCCCTCTACCATTTGCTACGGGATTCGAAGAGGGCTCTGTCCAGCCAGGGGCAACGACGCTTATAGACTGTATGATGACGCTTGTCTTGGACATTAAGACGCAAATCGTCTTAGCCATCCTTGCCGAGACTAGCATTGACCCAGAGGGGATAATAGGACCACAATTCTTCGAAGCTCCAAGCGCCGAAACCCAGGACTGGGACATCGACTACCTGCTCGTGGATGGCAGGATCAAAAAAGTCTGCGACCAAATCGACCGAGATCGCAGCCTGAGGACGAAATACGTGAACCTTACCCGTGAGAGGCTTAAGGCCATACGGGAGCAGCTCGATCCCGAAGAAGATGAGGACTGCGAGAACTTGCAGGACGCATTTCCTTGGAAGGATTTTGTTGCCAACGCTCTTCGATTCGTCCAATTGCGCGATGCGGAGCTCACTAAGAGAATCAAGGCCCAAGGTGGTGCGGATCGGATCATCGAGGGGTTCAAGAACCAAGTTGACCCACCCAAGGACGAGGAAGATGAGGAGGACGAGGAGGATGTCGAAGAATTACAGGACCAAGTTGGAGAGGAACCGCCGCGGGTCATCTTCCAAGAACAGTCAGACGAAGACCGTCTTTCTACCCGCGATCGGTCGGAGAGCCTTCCGCAGCTAGATACGGTCTTGCAAAAGGGATCCCGGCATCCACCGCCTCCATCCGCTGAACCGGAAGTGCGAGTAGATGCGATGGAGGTGGAGGAGCCTGTCCCTCAGGTAAGAACTACAGCTATCAAGACCTCTCCAGTACGAAGGCTTCATGCCACCGCCTCACCTGCCCGGAGCCTTCAACCGACCGCTTCTCCGCCAAGTGGCCAGGCTACCTCCGCCTCCCTAGCAAGGAACCAACAAGATGTTCGCTCCCCAGTAAGGAGCATCTCCGCCACTGACTTCGCTATGCGCGTCGCCCGAGCGAGCACCCAACCCAGCCACCCACCGGAGAGTGAGAAGGAGAACCAACGTCGCAAATTCATTGATCGCCAACCGGGCGCCTCCCGTGTTCAGTTCGATGCTACGCAGGACGTGCTGACCGAAGGAGCCGGCCCTGTTCAACATGGACCATCCACCACCGCCCTCGGTAAGCGTCGCCGTGAGGACGGACAGGGCGATGATGATGATGGCGACTATGAAGAGGAGGACGATGAGGATGAATACCAGGAGGACACCCGCAATTCGTCGCCGGCCCGCCGACGCAGGTTGCCTGGCATTGATGGCTACCGAGTACCCTCGTCCACCGCCCCAGCTTCGTCGGGACTCGAAAGTTCGTGGCGTTCGCCTGGTTCGGATGGCGAACGGGTCATGGCTCACGGAACGGCGGGACGGCGTACGGGATCCATTGTAGTCCAGGGGGGTCGAAGGCTGGCGCAGAGGACAGTCAGGAAGCAGTCGAAGCGATGGACGGTTGTGGAAATGGATCAGCTGAAGCGGCTGATGGCAAGACACAAGGGTGCATGGAGGATGATGAAGCGGGAAGATGAGGACACCGACAACATCCTCGAAGATCGGGACGATGGAGCGCTGAAGGACAAGGCGAGGATTATGAGGTATCACATGGAGCGGTGAGTTATTAGCCTACATTTCGAGGTGCCCCGGGGACTAATTGAGAGGAATAGGACGCAGGAGAGATGCGCACCGGGATTTGTCCACGCCCCGCTGAGGACGGAACATAGAAGAATATTGGAGAGAGATTTCCCTGACAGGACATTCCTCTAATATATAAAGGACTGGACAGAAGACTAACCGGGAGATGATTGCTGTGTCTTGGGCGTCGTTTTTTAGTGCGCAGTTCTACGCTGGAATTTATAGCGGCCCTCACTCTCGCCTTGTTAATGGCGTCGGTTCCTGATGTGGTTCACGAGGAATCTCGTTTCTACTGGGGGGAGTTTGCGGCATTTGGCGCCTCTCGAAAACTCGGGGTTGCTCTCAGTTTCTTTCGTCAAACAGGATGCCAAGGGGGAGGCAAGCCGTTCATTTATATCTTACTGTTATCGTCGCCGATCCGGTGACGTGTATTCTTTCATGGCGTAAGGAATGGTTTCCAGTTACCATGGTGGTTTCTTCTCGCCGAGAATCCCTCATTCAATATCCAGTCCTGTGCCAGCTTCGGGATGGAATCGAACTGTTTCTCAAAGTCCATTCTTCCGATCGTCCTTTTCACAAGTCACAAGTGATCAAAAAGAGTGAATCATTATGAAAGCTCAAAAGCGTAATCAGAATGCGAGCTCTACGTTGCAACAGCAGTAACTACATGTATACACTCAGATTCGATCCCCTCGCTCCGGCCTTTTTCTTTCGCTCACCAGCATAGTTCTCCCTATCCTACCATTCTTTCATTACGATGGCTTATTGATGGGGTCCTGATACGCCCTTGTCTCTTGATTCTCCCTCATGCTCTCCCTCCGGATCGTCGGCTGTTCCGACTGGATCGTCTCGACGATCTTAGCCGTCTCGACCGCGTCCTCGCCCTTGTTGCTCGTGTCCGGGTTCCGCGACAGAAGGGGGATGGTTTGGTCCGCCACGCCGTTGCTGGGTCCCTTTTGCCCGCTCATGGGGTCGCCGGAACCCTGATGCGGTAGCTGATGAGCGCGTGTCAGTAGGGTTGATAGTGATCAAGGCCGGGACGAAAACAAGAATCGAGGAAGCTCAGAGGGAATAGTCAGAAGGAAATTCGTACAAGAGGGGCCTGTTCCTTGGCTGCGGTGCGGCTGGCGTTGCTCCATAGGTAATAGCCGAGAGGTACGCAAAAGAGTACGGCTCCGATGATACTGGAAAAGGGTTGTGTCAGTAGCTTGACTTTATCGATGCCGCTTGATTGAAAGGTTAGTGGAACATACTAAGGTGCGGGTCCGCCTTGTTTTTTCCCTTTGATGCGTTCCGAGGCATCGGCATATGTGCGTCGTGCTGAGATTGGGAGTCTGAGAGGTGAGGAGTGGATGGCGGATCGTTGAAGAACAATGGTGGATCGTGAGGAGATCATGGTTGCGGTTCCTGGGGTTTGGAGATAGGAAGGTGGGGGAAATTGAGACCTTCCAAAATGGATGAGGTGATGATATATGGTCAATTGGACGTCGGACTCTCCAAGGGGATAAGTATCAGGTATGGTGTATACTGTCGAGCTTGTTCTTTTATGCGAATTTCAAGGAGCACGTTCCGAATGGTCAATTGTTCAATGGCAAGGTGAACAATTAAACTCTCAATTAACGAGGTGACAACGACGTCGATAATATTAATGGATCAGGCCCTGGAGAAAAGGAATTGCATCATACTGACTCGCGATCCTCAGTCTGCCTACCATTTACTCATGGCCCAAGAGAACGTTGGAAACTGTCGGGTCTTCCCATTCTTCCGTTTGAACGTTTCAACGAATTAGGTGGCATGGCCATTTCCTTGCATTGTTCATTGTCTCATGAAACATGAGGTTGACTTTAGAGGCTCTAAAGTTGGTTGGTCATGATTTCATCATTCCCATATGTATCGTGATGATTTCGGGTGGTGGATTCCCGATCTTGGGCCGAGTGATAGGGGTGTTCTGCAAGCCGAAGCCGAATGCAGGGTGGACGGGACAGTGGACCATACATAATTAGATGATGGAACAGCCTTACGAAATACGGTATACCCCGCCCATTGCAACTCCTAGTCTCCACTCCAGTGCAGTCGCTCATCGTTATTCCGGAGATGGAGAAGGGATACACAGACATACACTGGGTGCTGGGACAAGCCTCGCCCCGAAGCCGCAATTGGTTCCCACTGTCTGATTGGATAAAGATAAAATGGAACGAGAAATGAATAGGGAAACCTGTGAATGATAGACCGGTCAAACAACAGGAAAATAACTGATCATCTCGCGGGTGATTGGTTGTTTTCCTCGCACCTTACCTACTACGTATATCTCAAGTGTTTAATAATTACCTAGGTATTACCTCCTACAATCCTTCCGACATGGTGGGTATTAGTAAACCCAATCGGGTGGCGAGGACTAGTCGAACGATCCCCTGCTCAGTCAGAGAGTCGGACGACTAAGCGGCCGCAGCCGTTTCTAAATTCTAATATCCGGCAGGCTACAGGGGTTTCCGCCACTGTTTTCCTCCTCCATTATGCAATGACCAATGATAAGACTACAAGTCTACAAGTCTACAAGTCTACGTCAAGGGATACCAAGACTAGGCCACCACCAGGGCCTCAGAACTTCGCATCGGAAACCAGGTGCAAAATGCATCTAAAATAGAAGAAAATGGAACCCACCCAGAATGCTGTTCGTTTATCCATAGGCGGTGGACACACCTGACTTACGAATGTCCATGTATCTGCCTTTCCAGTCTTCTATAAATCCCTTTGATTCCCATCTTGAATTTTCCTCTTCACCCTCGCCATCCTCGAATCCAGTTCGAATCCAGGTCAATCAAGCTTTGCAGAGAGCATCTTACCCCGCCTGTTCTCTGATATTGAATCAATCCCGTATCCAATATACCTCCCCTTCCAAACCACCCACACAGTCATGGACCGCCTTCCAGTATCCATGGCCAATACCATCGCGACCCTTATCACTGGCGTCGAGGGCTTCACCGTTGCCGCTGTTGCCCAAACACTTACCACCGTCGCCCAAACCATCGTCAACCCTACCACGCTTGTATTGGGTCAATGGAGACTCTACCTTGGACGGCTTGCTCGCGGTAAGATCTCGTGTGATACTTCCCAAACATGCCATGTCTAATAGTATATTATAACATCAGCATGGAACCCGCCCATAGAAATGCCCGCCTAATCCCTCCTCGCCTCAAGGGGGCATACTTTTTGACTGGTTTGCGGGACAGCGTTTTGGGAAAAGGACGATGCGGCAAGCCGTGTTCGGGCCATGGAAAGGCTGGAAATAGGAAACACAGGACGTGTTGGAAGGGAAATATTAGGCGAATTTTTGGATAAATAACTTTGTTTCGTACTGACTGCATCGAATAAATGCAAGAGCAGTTCGTGTTTTTTTTCGGGAAGTTTGTTAATCGTATAAAACTAAACGTAGGGAACGCCAAGAGAATCACAGAAGGGGAGTACAGAAGGATGAATATGAAAAGAATATCTTGATATTCCTCTAATAATGTATCTAAGTCGGTGAACTCTATGTCAGTTTGACCTTGTGTGCGCCTGGAAACCTTTGTGTCTAAGCAGAGAAGATACAATGCCAATGTGGACGGACACTAGACACCAGTTACCCGCTTTTTGACAAAGAAATGACAGAGCACTGACTAGACGGAAATGAATCGCAAAGGGCCAAAATATATGAAAGTCAATGTAGGTTCCTTAAATGCCTTTCCGATGATGTCCTGAAATTGTCCGTCCTTGGAATAATGAGGAAACCAAATCCGTTGCGCCGTCTGTTGCTGATGATAAAATGGCTTATATCCTTCCTCAGATCGGAAGCGGGTTATATGGCCGTAGATTCGGAACTGAACGTAAGAAGTCGAGGGCTGACTCACTCGTCTCGATGTCCTGGTCGAGATCTGCCGTCGGGGGAATTTGGGTCATCATGAACGGGCAAGGAAGGGTCCTTCAGGGATGAGTTGGCTTCAGAAACAAACACATCGACCACGGAATTCTCTCCCGTATGTGCCTCCATTTCACCCTGCGCCTGCCAGCCATCCGTAACATTGATCGGCTCGTCGGCGGCGGCTGCAGCCTCGAGACCACAGGTGTTGGTATTGTGCTTCGCACGTTGGATGAAGGGGATTTGAAGAATGCCGACAATGGCGATACCGCAGGCGCCCCACCAGGCAAGAGCGTCGAGGCCGATGTCAGCGCCGAATCCGAAGAGCAAGCCGGCGATCGGACTGGCGATCATGCGGCACAATCCCCCGGTCGATGCAGCGAGGCCATTGACAGTGCCAAGCATAGATGGAGAGGAAGCCATAGCGGCTTCTTTGATAAGGATGAGGAGGAGAGGAAAGGCGAGAATAGAGCAGATGTTTCGGAGGGCAAGGCAAGTGAAGATGCCAGGGTAGACGAGATGCTGCGGAAGGAGTGTGAGATACGGGACGAGGAAGAGTGCGAATGGGTGGCCAGTGGTGACGACAACGAAGGTGCGCCAGACTCCCAGGAAATTGACAAGTGGGGGGAAAATGAATGCCTGGATGAAGAGGGCGAGGAGGCCATCGACAGACATGATGATCCCGACGGATTGGGTAGCGAGGCCCAGACCACCAGAGAGTGACAGAGTCGGAGCACGGCCGTCCTGTAGGAAGATAGGTAGGAGATGGTCGAAGCACATGGAGTGATAGGTGAACCTGCAGCAATGAGTCAAGTTAACAGGGGGGTTCTTACAGCTTTCTCTCCGTCTTCCTCATCAATGGGTCTCCTGAAGCCGCTTGAGTGTCTGTTTTCGTTGAATTTTGGTACTTACAATCCTAGTGCGACGATGAGCATGACGATAGGTTTAGTGAAAACCTTGCGATAAGTAAATGATGGAATCGAAGGAGTCCGCTCCTTCGCGTAAAAATCCAAGGATTCGTCGGACATGGCATATTCAGCATGAAATGTCCCATACACATCTTGCTGGCCATCAGTGGCGCGAGAGAGCAGTGGTTCGTTCGTGCCATCACCGAGTAAGGTTGCCTCATTGTCCTTTAGGAATGCAGAGTTTGTTTCTTCCAGTAAGAAGAACCCAGCAACAATGGAGACGGCAAGCAGGGCGGCGCAAATAAGATTGGGAAGCAGGTATGGGAACCTACCGAAGACCGAGTCCGATGGGAAGACCGATGGGAAGCTCTTCGCCGGGTGGGCAAAGTAACCCCCAATAGCCGGGCCTACCATGGTGCCGACAGACCAAATGAATGGCATCACAGCGAAGGCTTTCGGCTCGTGGGCGGGGTTCTTGACCAGCTCGCCAACCATTGTTTGGATGACCCCAATGTTGCCATTGAGTAGACCGCCCAGAATCCGCCCAGCCAGAGCCAGCCAGAAGTTACCAGCAAACCCAACTATGAGCAGACTCGTTAGAGTGCCCACGCAACCGAAGAGGAGGATCGGTTTGCGACCCACACGATCGGAGAGGGATCCCCAGAACATGCCCGTTACTGCTTCGGCAGCGGAGAAGGCGGCGACCAGGATGCCGGCATAGAACGCGGCCGAGCGCTCAGGAATGCCGAAAGAGATGGTCATAGGCCATGAGTAGGGGAAGATGGATGTCAAGGCCACGGGTTCTGCGAGGCGGACGAGCGCTGCTCAGTGTTAGCCAGTGCAGATGCAAGAGGGGGATTTGATCCTGGATTGTAGTGTCTGGAGATTGAGATATAATTGAAAGTCACTTACCCAGTACTCCCAATTGTGCCGTTGGAAAGACGGAGTTGGCATCGTCAACCCTTGCGGGGGCGGGATGGACCTCATGACGAAAGTGTTGATCTTGAGGTTGTGAAGCATGGAAACGGGGTCTTTTCTGTGGTGTAAGAAACATGTCTTTTGAAAAACCTTTGAACCTTACGGTTGTGCCAACACACGATCCAATTAGTGCTTCACCGAAGCTGATCTCTGATGAGTTCCTCCTCCCACTATTAGTGCAGATGTGGAAAGATGGGGAGAATCACTTCTTGGATGCGCTTGACCTATACAATTCCCTGGATGATAGTAGACAAATGGTGGATGAGTAGGTGAATTGGGGTGCTGGATTCACGCTGTGAGACGGAATTATGATGATGGAGACGAAAGAAGAAGTGTTCGTGGCGAGAGGAGAAGACATGAAGGAGGGGGAAAGTTTTGTATGTGGAGAAGTTGAGGTCCCGATGCAACAGAGTTAGGTAGAACGCTAAGCCTATTGTGGATGGAGAGTCGTATTGTTGCAGGGATGCAGAGATGGCAGGGCTTGATTGGAGAATTGGAGAAGCAAATAGAGGAGATTCATTGATCGCTGGTATGAAATGTTGCAAAATGCAAACGCATGCGGCATGAGGAGTGAGCACCAATTCATGGAACTTTGATTTCACCGCTCTTGATATATCCGCTCCCAAAATTCCCATGATCCGGGTTGCTGGTGTTCTACCGAGTACATGCGGTTCCGTCCCAAGGGCAACCACCCCACCTATGCCTCTTAAATTTATTAATATACTCCTCAACTGCCAGTCGTTTCCATGGTCGTCGTCATTGGCAAGTCCGCGGCACCTAGTACCAAGGAAGGATCGGCGTATGAAGAACAGTTGCGATGAATATCCAACGGATCTTGATGATCGACTATTCACGTTCCACATTTATCCCGCCTTCATACAGTGTGCTGTACTAGTCTAGATGTAACAGCGACGCAACTTCTTCACTGCTGTGTTGTTATTCATATATTTCCCCTCACTTAACATGATGAATTTCCTCCCCAACGTTGGGCAGGTTGTTGAACGAAAAGAGCCAGGATTGAATGCATACATTTTTCATCCAATGATGAGTCTCCAATCAAGCCAGGTAGTTTGGCTCTATCGTGGCAACAGACCACTTAAATGCGAGTGCCGACCCTAAGAGGAAATGCGCTCAGGATAGCGTTCAAACTAATTACGCGTTGGCTGGCCAGGCTTGTCCATTGGATATCTTTGCCGGAATTGGTCGGTCAACTTAGTCACCACCTGACCACGAGTTTACAGTGGTTGGGGATGCTGTTGGCTGCAGTTCAACGACTCCTCTTTCTTCAGCACATTCCCCTGAAAGATCCGGCTTGTTGGGGACGAAAAGGCACGGTTTCCGCGGCCATATCCGGCGAAAGAGCTCGGATGTCTAGAACGGAGGATTTTCTCCCGCCAAACGCATTCGCATAAGCGGCCGGCCGATCCATTACAGCAAACTGAACACGTAAGGGAAATTCAGGCCCGAGAAGCCGGCAAGTATCACAGATCACCCGACCAGATGTCACGAACTTCTTCACCCGGGATTCCCGACCGATCATAAACAATGCATGGAGCAATCAAAAAGTTACGTAAAACGACACGTTCATTTTTCGGGAAGGTCCAGTCTCATCAGGACAGAGCTGATATGCTCGATCTTCCCCGCTCCAGGGCACTACAGCCCATGTCAGATTTAGTGGTGATATCCTGATGTCGTGAAGTATCGCAGCATCTTCACGTTGATATGGGGATCCGATCAAAGCCATCCAGTAACCTACATGATGACCCACCGCTGCCCACCCATCGCGCAAATCCGATTAAACAACTCATCCCGCATCTCCATCGCCGTCACCCGATGATTCTCCCCCTCGCGCGTCACCACCTCCACCCCATCCTTTAGATTCCGCTCAAACGCCCACCCGACCACCAGCCGTCCCTTCCACCCATAGCCGCCGACCTTCCTGATCTCCGCGATCTCCGCGATCGGCACCGTCCAGATCGCCAGCGCGCGCACCGTGTCTTCCGCGCCGTGCATCATAGCCGGCGCCACCTGCCCCGCGACTTTCTCCGCCCAGAACCCGACGAAGGGGACCACCGCGTGCGTCACGATCACGACCCGCCCTTTATGGCCGCGGTAGCGCGCTTTGAACTGCACCGGTCCGCCGATCTTGCGCTCGGTTTTCGAGGCGGGGATCGCGCCGAGGCGGTCTTTAGCGTGTTGCGAACCGGCCTTCGCTTTGGCCGCGTCGATGCCGATTGCTGCTGAGAGGGTGGCGCGAGTTGTGCCTTTGAAGAAGCCGATGAGCTTTGAAGCCCGCTGCGGTTTACCGTTGGTCGTCTCATTTGGCGGTTCGGTGCTGGAAGTTGGAGAGGGAGCTATGGCCGCTTGTAGCTCCGTTTCGGAAGCACCCAGCGGTGCGTCACCTTCCGTGGCTGCAACTTCAGTAGAATTATTAGACGTAGTCTGAGATGGTGGAAGTGGACTAGTTCTCGGTACGGGTGGAAGAGGAGCATGGTTGGCTTCGCCGATACGCAGAAGGGTAATTGTAACTTGCGCGTTGGTAGGGATGCCCTTGAGAAGTGTATTTCGCAGGTCTAGCAACTTCTGCCAGTGTGGGTATGTGTGATTGAGCCACTCGACACCACGCTGAATAACTGGGTCGCCAAAAAACCCAAATCCAATGCCGAACGTTGCCACTTTCGAGATCATATAAGGGGTTATAAAGAACGAGCCTAAGAGTATCGGGAGTACTAGACCGGCGAGACGTAGTCGATGGAGATGTTTCGGAAAAGGGGGCATTGGAGACAAGGCACTGAGAAATCAGTCGGCACACTCGAAAGGAGTCGGTGTTTGGGTACTCACTTTCCAATCCTTTCCCACGTATCGCTGACCTCGGCCATGCCGTATATCATCGGCCCCATAGCCTCGAAGATCGCCTTTTCCATTGGCTCCTTCGTTTTGTCATGCCTCTTCGATAGCGGTCCTCCTTGTGCTACCGCCTTTGCATCCGCAGCCTCCGCGGCGATTAATGACGTCCGATCCGGACCAGCCTTTGCCCCGCGATCTTTCGCAGTTGGGCTTTCGTCATCCTCGCGTTCTTCTTCGTCGTTGGCGCCAGCAAAATTCGCATCCCTTTTGCCCGCAGCGCTACTCAACGCGACGTTGGCGATCCCGTTGACGAGATTACTGGCTTCTTGCTCCACTGCCTCTCCCTTGTAGTTCTCGGGAGCACCGGTTGCGCTGTCTGTGCTGCCCAAGTCTCCGGTAGCGGGCTTCTGGACACCCCCGCTCGTTCCATGCACAAGTGCTAGTGGCACCGGAGGGAAGAGAATGGGTCGTAAGGGCGGGTAGGCGACGAGGACGAGGAGTATGATGAGGAATAGCGGCAAGAGGACATCAAACAGACATGCTGCAAAGTAGGCCTACTCCATGTTAGAAGTACTGGGTGACTCGGATCTCAGGTCGACGGACAATACAGAACAATGATGTGCGCCACTTTTCTTTCCATGACCGTAACCGAATCATGTGTTTCCCAAATTTCACCACACCGACCACCACAGTGACGTATAGCCTCTCAAGAGTGCTCCGTAATTCAGCTGGGGTATAGTCGGCCTCCTGCGCGAGGTTCATATCCAGACTCCCCCGTGCAGGATGCGGCGTTTCCTTGAGATGATGCACTTGCTATGACATGTTAGCTAGCTCCCTCCACCACGGAAATCCCATCCACCTACATTGTTGAATCTCCTCAATAGGAGCCATAACTCCTCGTTCCTCAATCCCCCAACCACCGGCTTCGGGACGTTACTCTCGTCTCCATCCCACCCAAGATTGGTTACATCGCCAATTGAACCGTGATTCTGTGGCATCTGCGCGGCGCCTTTCTCCGGATGATCTGCTATTGCAAGCGCATGACTCGCCGTGGGCTCGGAACGCATCGTGGTATGCAAGTCCTCCTTGTCTACGTCTAGGTCGTCGGGGATAGGGAGGATGTCCATCACGGCGGTAGTCGCTTCGTCCATGGTGAGGGACATGCGTAGTTCAGCACAAACTTGAAGGATTCCTGGAGCGATGGTGATTCCATGTCTGGACAGAAGTGGACTTCCATCTTCTTATCTATGATGTTGTCATACAGGCTTGAGGACATCAAGAGTTTAGGACAACGGAAGCAAGTAGAAGGCACGTCATAATGAAAGTGGCGCGTCCTGGCCCCTGGGTTCGGGTGGGACAAGCGTCGCGATTAGCCTGGAGTGATCATCCCTAGTCTCCCGCTTCGCAGCTTGACCGGCATAGGAACCGGAGATTCAGAGCTAGCGATTACGATGGGCAATTCGCTGATGTGACTCCATATAATAGTAAGGTATGATATCTCATTTCATATCGGGTTGATTGGCAAGACAGGCACTTTATAAGTACCAAATACGTATACGCGGACTCGCATTCGAAAGTCGAAAGGGTATCAATATATCTTCAATGTAGGTACGTCTCATAGAACAGAGCAATTCCGCCTCTACTGTTCCTCGCCTTCCCTCGAATCCTCCATACCGGTATCAGAAGGTGGTTTCTCCTTGTCGCCCAAACTTGCAGCAATGCTCTCTTGCAAGTCCTCATCCAACTTCGACGCCAGGCCGGGGAACATGCTTCTCGCCTCCTGCTCTCCATCGTCCCCGTCCTCGGGTTCATCCTCCAGATCCTCGAGGTCGCTCAACGAACTGCCACTATCATCGTCTGCATCTGTACCCTTTACTCCCGCTGCACCCTGGCCTGAACCATCGTTTTCCGACGCCGTGCCTGATCGTCCGTTCGAATCAATGATGACTTGAACGGTGCTGGCCCGTGTGGGTGTAGGTCCATTCGTAGAGCCATTACTTGGAGTGGAAGCGCTTGCAGGCGCCACCGGCCTTGTCGCAGCAGCTTCGGCTTTGCGATGTACCTCTCTCCGCCCGACGCCCTTGGTCCTCGATCTACTGGTCTGATCACTGGGCTGTATGGGAACGGCCACGCTATTCAGAGCGGCACCGCCAGTGGCAGGCGTGCCGGCTCGAGAAAGATCCGACGCACCATCCATGTGTCCATTGGCGGACAACATTGCGTTCGGTGCCATGTTCGAGATGTCCAGCTTCATCGCGATTTGCGTGTACATCAAGGCGTATGTATCTCCGATGAGGTCATCGATCAATGTGGGTTTCATGAGGCCGTTGTTGGCCTTCTTAAGTTCGATCACATCTCGGAGGATGTCGAGGAGAGGGGAGGTTGTATCCGGAGAATGGGCCCATTGCTCTAATCGCGCCGACCGAACATTCCATTCATCGTGGCTGAGGTTCTTGAATACCGTGTCTTCATGCCCGTCGGGGACCTTGCCCGCACGTCGTAGAATCTTCAGGTAGCCGACGCAGAGCTCCTGCCATAACTTCGAATGCTGGAAGAACTCGTGTGGCTTCTTCCGAACGCGCTTGGACAGAAGTTCGAGGCTGGCTCGGTCGCCAAGCTGGACGAGGATGCGCACAAAGAACTGGGTGTATCGCGTGGTATATACGAAGTGACGCCCGGCTCGTTCATGTTCCGGTTTCCAGACGTTGACAATCATCGTCTTCGTGAAGATCGCCTGTGTTAGTTCATGTTTGACGCCGATTGCGGCAGTGATGTCGTCGGCGGAATCATCGTAGATAACATGTGCGGCTCGCAAGGTCATGCGATGATGCCACCCAGACTTGTCAGCCGATCGCAATGCCTTGAGCACACCAAGTACGTAAGGCTCCCAGTCATCCATTTCAGTCGGTTGCGGCAGTTTCTGGGCGTACGAGATCGAATTCAGAATTTCGCAAGCCTCTTCGAGCGATATGTCTTTGCACTGAAGTAGCTTGTGGGTGATGGAAAGAAGCTTGTAGCGCGGCTCGAGAATCGGGTCCCTTCGACTCTTCGACGGAAGGAGATTGACTGCGATCGTGAGCTGCTCGATCACATCTTCCCAGCTTGGAGCGGCCGCGTTTCTTCGGACGTCCTCCGGAGCTCGATACATTTTCCAATAGCACTTGGCGAGCATGTAATGATACGGCCACTGCCCTTCTCGTAGTGTGATAGCCTTGCCAAACAGGGCAGCTGCGTACTTCCATGCCGTATAAAGCCCAAGCGGGTTAAAAGGCACGGATTTATACATGGTCATGTTCTGACTGCTAAAGTTTCGTTGCTCGCTCTCTCGAATGGAGAAAGCATGCATAGAGAATGGTTCTCGCGAAGATGAGTATATCCGCATCCCGAAATCGGCGTACAACTGTGCCATCTGGGAGATGTCCTCTGGAGATGTATCGGCGGTTCTGACAGCGCATGCAACTGCCATTGTATAAGAGTGTATCGCCTGTCTCTGATAGGCGAGGATCTCATGGCTGCCCGCATTGATCTTTTCGGCGGTCCAGGAAACTCGCTCCTCAAGCTGACTGTCATACCCCTGGCCAATCCTGTGCCACGTTTTCCAGCGGTCCGCATCGAACTCGAGGTCTTGATGGAATAGAGCAATGGCCACGTCTAGATCCTCAGTTGATCCACCTTGCAGTCGCTTTTGGGAGCGGAATTTGTTGAATGCAAGACTGCCGATAAGAAAATACCAGCCTTTTTCCGCTGGCGGCCACACGCCAGCAGAGATGGGCCTGCTCTCGCCAATATCTCCCACGCCATTCAGGCATTGGTAAAGACGGAGCGGGTTGATTGGAGATTTGAGGAGGGATTGAACCAATTTCTTGTTGATCACCATCTCGTCAACAACCTTAGCACGACCCAGGGCTGCCTGGACTTTCTCGATTGCAGATCTTAGCTCCATCTTCGGGATGTCTTTGAGCCCAACTTTTTGCACTTGGGCTATGACAAAATCCAGGAGCCGCGTTGCAGTTTTCCGCGTGAGTGGTTCGGCTGCTGCCGAGTCTGTGATGCTGTGATCTGCAACGTCGTTCACGCTAGTACAGCAACGCAGATCATAGAGGTCGTAGAGTGCTTGGATCAACTCCGTTTCTCCTTCAGTATCAATTTGCCACAAGTCAAGGAGTTCATCCTTCATCATTCGGAGTAGGGCTTTGTTGGATGCCTTGCAGATGTAGCGAATGCCGAGCGAGTCGTGCAGCGCCCTGAGGAACTCGACTTTGAGGTGATCTGAATCTTCGAAAGCCTCCTTGTCCTGAATCATTCCTTCTTTAACGAGCTGGTAGAATAACATCCAGGAGCGAACCTCCAAATCGTGGAGTACAGTCGCCAACTTGTTGAACGGAGAATTCGGACGATTCTCTCCAATGGGCGACACCTGTCCGATGCGCTGATTGATTTCGAACAAACTGAATGAATGGAACAGACGGCATAGCTCTGCGACAGCATGGGTGGACGACCGGAGATGTTGGTCATCGAAGCATTCGAATGGATTCTCGATCGTCTTCAGTGACAATCCCAACGCTTTATGCAAGAAGTCGGCAATGAGCTTGACTCCAGATATCAGCTGATCTTGTCTCTCCACCGGCATCGCATCTTGATACCTCGGGCTCTTGAACTCTTCAACGACAGCTTCGATGCTTCGAATATAACACGAAACGACTTTTGTGGGGTAGTCAATCGCCTCGTATGCGTCGCGCAGACGCTGCCATAATGAAAGCTTCAATGAAAGATCGCTATTGTTAAGAAACTTCCTCATTTCCGCTGCTTGGTCGAAGAGATCAATGTTTCCGTGAGAAGAGTCATGTCCTCCACCTATTCCAGGGATCAGGGGGTCTAGCAAAGGCTCTAAAGTTTCAATAACCGTCGCGGGGTCCGTTTCGTTTTGATCGAAGATGGAGAGGAAAGAGTCTTTCATCTGGATCTTGCTCAGCTCCCGCTCCGCGGCTTCTTTCGACAGCTCCGGAATAACAGCATTATTCTGAAGGACGATGTGAGTGTCATGGGTAGAGGACATGGTCTCTTGAAGATCTTTCAGGCACATGACGATGTGCGACTGTTCAATACCTTCGGCGACATTGAGATGGAAAACCGCGGTCCATATGTGACGTATCTGGAGATCGTCGAGCTTTTGAGATGGCGCGTTGACGAGGTTAACAACATAATTAGCCACGTAGGCCCATCTCTCCAACCGATCCTTTTGGGACGATTGTGTGCTGAAGTCTACACCGCTTCCGGGGTTACGAATCAACGTGTATACGTCCAAGTGTAGTTCGTAAATGGTCTGGCACAGTTCGGCAAGATCCATATCGGCTCGCCAGAACCGATTCTCTGACGCAGTGGCTGTAGGTTTACACGCACCTCTCTCAAGATCAAGCACTGCTGTCGTCAGACGATCAAAAATAAACTCATCCATGTGAACCAAGGTTTGGACCACCGCCCTCTTCAAATCGTCTGGCCATTGGTGACGGAGATAACTGGACTCGCAGCGGTCCGAGGAATTCGCAGCGGTGAATTGAGGGTCGGGCTTTAGCAATGAAGATAACCAAAGCCAAGACGCCTCCATCGCTGAAAGCCATGAACCATTGATCCGTTGAATGAGGTTCGGTAAGCCATGTTCGGCAGCAATACGTAGCTTGTCGGAAGGGTTAGACCTGCCGGACTTTGCGTTTCCCAGGAAAGCATTTAGCCCTGCCTCGCGAGACGTCTCAGCAATGGTTTCGGCCGATGGCGGATTTGCCAATCGAGCCACGATCTCAGGCGTAGGCTCGCGGGCTAGAGTCTGAATGTCGTGAAGTGCAGTGTTAAGGGTGCCGGGTTTGGGGACGGCGGGGTGATCCTTGAGCAGTTGACGAAGTTGCTCTGCATCACCGATGCTAGAAGACTTCATTTTTTCAAGGAGTCGATTGGTAACGTCAAAGAGCACATCGTCTGTCTCCGAATAAGGCCGCAATTGCTCGGCAAGCTGCTGGTCGGGGTCAACATTCTCCAGCTCATGACCATTGCCGCCGTCTGCAACGCTATCTCGTGCACGAATGCGCTTGCTCCTGGATCGAACACCATCTGCAGTCTCGGGAAGACCTGCAGAGTCGGTGGATCTCTTCCTAGATGGCAAGCTGATCGGTTCGTTCGTGGGCTCCCTCTTGATAGCTTCACCTGGGGGAGCACTGTCACTCATCTCTACGTCAAGCTTCTCTGTTGGGGTATCGGGAGTAGTCGTGGGTGGTTTTTCCGGACCTACTTCGTTTGCAACTATGGTTTGGCTAGTTATAACATCGTGCTTGAGCGCTTCGATTGGGTTCGATTCGGCAGGTGGAGGAGCTGGAGGAGTTGGGGGAATTGGAGGTGACAGGTGCGAAGGAACCACAATCTCAATTCCATAGCCGGAGTCGGTGGTACCGACGCCCTGGCTTTGGGTGTGGTATTGCTGGAGCAGCGCCTCGCCAACGCCCGACCAGGTATAATCCGAGAGACTCAGCCTATACCTGGAAGCAGGCGCCTCTGGAGCTATATGTTGTATGTCATCGTTGCCAGCGAGATTCTTGAGCTGCGCGAATCCTGGTTCGTCGAGATTGCGAAGCAATGTCAAAGCCTTGTGACTCGGTTTAAAGGAAGAGAGGGGGCGCTGGCGTGCCGACAGGTCGTCTTCGAGTCTTTGAACGATCTAAACCGGATCTATCAGCAGCTGACTGAAAATAGGAGTCGAATGACGAACCTGTTTTAACCTATGCGTGGCGTACTGCTCTTCAAGACCGATCTGTCCGGTAATCGCCTGCAAGCCGTCATCCTCTCCATCTAGAACTGCTTCGATGCAGAACCGAGCGGCACGAGTGCTGCCAACCAAGGCGGCAACGGCAGAGGCTCTTCTCCATAGGTCCAGATCGGCGTCATCTTTATCCAGCGCATCCGCGAATAGCCTTATGATCTCCTTGGCAGCTGCTTTGATAGCTTTCGGTGACTTGCGCGCTTCATCAACGCTGTTGCCCGTGCCTGCATCAGTGGCTAAGGTCTGAAGCCTCTCAAGTAAGAACTGGCCATGGTTCTTGAACGACAAATGCAGGATCTGCAGCAGAGTATTGGGAGTCCCCTCAGACGGCCCGGCCAAGATCACTGGGCCAGTGTGAAGATCCTCGATCCCAAGGTCATCGTATGGGATATTTCCGAACTGCTCAACCTTGCTGAACTCGGATTGTGCTTCGGGATATTTGAAGATGTCGGACTTAAACAGCGCATCGTATGCTTCAGCTGCTTCTTTGAATGACCGAGGACCCTCTGAATGGAATCGTAGTGCGGTCTGGTAGAGCTTGAGGGCCTCTTCGATCTGGATTTCCTTGGTGTCATCGACCTCCTCGTCGGAGACGTTATCATACTCGATATTCAGCGCCGTGAAACCCGACTAGAAATAGGATATACAATTAGCTAATGTCAAAGTGGGTATCTAGAGGTTTGCGCACCATGATGGCTTAGAAAGGTGGACGTATCTGCTATACTAAATCGGTAGATGAAACCATATACTCAAGTTCGAAGGAAGTGAAAGGAGCATCAGAAATCAAGGTGCGGCCTGTCGCCGGCCGCAGAGTTTGCGGTCAGTGAATTGTGAGGCCGACCATTAATATTAGTCGTAAGAGTGCGGGTGGGAATCGCATGGATAGTGAGTGATATGGATGGAGCGTGAGGTTGGAGGAACACGTCGCGTCTGGCCACTTTGGACACACTTGGATGTGAGGCGCGAATGAGCTCATAACCTCAGCCGGGCTGTTAGGTAACGACCAGGGGTAAATAGAGTCTAGGGCGCCAATAATGGGTGGGTGGTTTGGCAGTGCACCCTCCCATTTAGGTGCCCTTGTAGGCTCTTCACTGCCTAGTTCATAGGGAGGCCTAGCGCCTGGAGCTCCCCTCAAGCTGTTCCTGTCTTCCTTCATTCCTTGTCCCCTACGGAGCACAGCTATTCCCCATATTATCTGTCCACTGCTCACAAAGCTTCCTGTGTGATGCTCAACCTGAACGTGAAATCACAGCAGCATCAGTAACAGCTGCAAACCGACCAAATCCCTTCCACACGTCCTCTTTTATAGTTCAGTAAAGCACTGGCATGATGCTAGCTTAAGGATTGTGAAATATCTACGAACCTCTCCTCACACACATCTTGCTCGACCGGCATCGCTGCTCTCTCGGTCGCCATGGTTGTAGCTCCCGCCATCCCAGACCTCTTCGAAGAGGAATTGCATTCTGTCCTTGCTGCGCGAACCGAGTCTCTTCCGGCTTTGAGAGAGCTAGGTCCACCGGATCTGGTACACTTGGTCAAGCAGCCTGCGAAATCCCCGACCAAGCAGGTAAGTTGGCCTCCTTAGACAGTCTCGCGGTATGGCCGTGGCTAACTCGAACAGTTCGGTGTTTACCACCACGTCACTGGAGTCGACGCCTCGACTTCCGCGAGTCTTGCCGCTTATATCAATACTCTCACCTATACTCCGCATGATAAGACGAACAAGGTAGTGTCAGGTTTATACTGGTTCGTGTGGTCCGTTCCCATCCCTTCGCAAGAAACGCTGACCGTATAAGCTGCTACAATGCCTTCTCACGCCTCGATATGCGAGTCCAGGTGGCCATTCCCGGCACCGTCGAAGCATACTGCATAGACGAACGAGATAACAAGAGAGTCGCGACCGATGACCTGTGGCTGGAGACATACCTTTGCAGCGTCCTTCGCGCATACTCCTACGCGGACGATGGCACCGGCGAATCGATCAAGCGGATAATCGGCGTCCGACGATTCAACCCGATCACGAGCACCGACTCGGAACACAAGTTCATGGACGCGGCGGAGCGGCTGTTCTTCAATGGCTGGCAGCTGGGCTCGGATCCGGAGATTCAGGTGCCGAACCTGGTGTCGAATCACTTGACCACGGGGTTGCTGAATTACATCCACACGACTGGTCGATATGCGTCGGGGATCAATCTGTTCGAGAAACTACGCTCCAAGGACCCGGAGATCTCCTCGCTCCTCGCGCGAGTGTACTTCGCTGCCGACGAGGAGGTCAAGGCGGTTCAATTACTCCACGAGGCGATCCAAGAACTGCCGATGGACTATTCCCTCCTCGACTGCCAAGCCGAATTCTGCAACAAGAAGAATCGCCCGGACTTGGCGCTGGAAATCGCGAAGCGCAGCGTTGTCTCGGCACCGAGCGAATTCGGGACGTGGGCTAGGTTGGCGGAAATTTACATCAGCATGGAGGATTGGGATCTCGCACTTTTGACGCTGAATTCCTGTCCGATGTTCACATATCAGGATAAGGACGCGCCTCGGCTTCCCGAGCCTTTGCGCGTGTCGCTACCGATCCTACCTGAAAGCATGTGCGATGAAATCGACGATAGTCAGACGCCGGACATGGAGATGGTGCATCCCCAACTGCGGAAATTGCATGCGGCTAGTTTCAAAGGGACGTTTTTGAAGGCATACACTCTCCTAACCGAGATCACCAAGAAGATCGGCTGGGATCAACTCCTGAAAATCAGAAGCCAGGTGTTCGTCATGGAGGAAGAGTACCGCAACGAGAAACAGACCGTCCACAGCGTATCGCATAGTCGCAACGCTAGCACCACTGCATTGCGGAGCAGTAGCCCTGCCACGAATGGACACGGAGAAGACGGCCGGAACAAGGACGATGAAGACGCGGAGAAGGAGGAGAAGGACGATGACGAAGACGCGGAGAAGGGAAGCGAAAGTGACGATTCAGCTTCACCATCACAGAGCGAGCCTTCCAAGGATTCTAACATGGGATTGGAAAGGCCGCAGTTGACCGTCGCCTCAGAAGTCGTGCATGCTGGAGGTAGCGATGATGTAAGCACCTGTACTCTGCACTATCGTGTATCTCTTTGCTGACATTGGCCTGAATTAGCCCGAGGGTGCAAACAACACCAACTACACTCAATTCCGAAACAAGCGGCTTTGCGAGAGGTGGCTCGACAACCTCTTCATGGTCCTGTACGAGGATCTGCGCGTCTACACCATCTGGCGCACGGAAATGGCGCAGTACCGACAGCAGCAGCTCGTGTACAAGAAATCGGCCGAGGAATGGGAGATCTTGGGCGAACTGGCGGACCGACTGCACCATTACGATGAGGCGGTCGAAGCCTACCAAGCGTGCTTGGGCATTCAATTTTCCCCTCGAGCGATGAAGGGCGTCCTGAAGATGTACGAGAAAAACGGAGACGTACGATTGATACTCGGGGGGTTGATTCGCCTGGTGACCTGGCAATATCGTTGGTATTCAGAGGTAAGTAGACTCGCGGATCGCTGCTCTCGTGCCTGGCTGACTACGATTCTCAGTTCTCCCCGGTGTTGCTCTTCACGGTTCGAAAGTTGATCGAGGATGAAGGTGGCGTCAAGGTTCGGAGCATCATCCAAGGAACCAGCATGCCACAGAATGTCCTGGATCTAACTCACCATTACGCTCAACTATGCTCAAGCTTCAAGAGTTCGGGAAGCGAGTCGTGAGGCGACTACCTCGTTTGTTTCTTTGGGTCCTTGACATGGGCAGTATAATCTTTTGTAATACGGCCAGGTATGGTTGGCATGGGCGGATGCGGTATCGTAGGGTGTATTGCAGCGATTACAGCAGCGTAATGATTATTGTTGGTGCAACTAATTCTGCAAATGGATGCCGCTGTGCCAAGGAGATCTTAATGGTCGTAACTCGTACCTGGTGCTCACACTACACGTCTATCAATCGAATGGCTTCGACCATATGGCTTACTGTTTATTCGAGGAAGGATAGCAAAGATCGAAGAAACCGTATTTTAAGGCAATAGTCGCCATATCTCGGAGCGCCGTACTGTTTGATATGCTCTGCCTTGATTTTTATCTATCCCAGAGAGCTAGTAGTCGCAGTAAACAGCCTGATTCCGGAACCATGAATATGCCATGCAATAAAGACCACAACGTCCCCAACGATACTCCATCCCGGCGGACGCTTCCGTGCCTTAACGGTAAGACTTTTGGTATTTCGCGCGCGCACCTGGACCGCCGAACTTCTTCGGCTCGCATCTCCGGTTGTCCGCGACCAACAGGGTCCTGTCGTACTGCACCAACGCCTGCTTCAACTGGTTCTTGGAGTGCTCATCGACGTATTTCTGGTAGTAGGCAATCTGTTGTAATGGCCGTGGTTAGCGTTCTGACGTTCCTTTTCTTCATCGTCTAGATATCCTTTCTCGGGAGGTTCACGTACGATGGACTTGGCAATCGCCTGTCTGATGGCGTAGATCTGGGATGTGTGACCACCGCCAGAGACGCGGACGCGGATATCGACGTTGGCTATTTCCAGACATGTCAGCATTCCTGCTCCAACCCAATTCGACTAAATCGAGGATATTCGTATAACATACCGAACTTATCGGCGCCGAGGATGAGGATCGGCTCGTAGACCTTGAAACGGAGGACCTGCGGTTGGAGGAGGGAAAGCGGTTTTCCGTTGACCTTGACAATGCCTTTGCCAGCCTACGAGATCGCTATTAGCAGCGCGCCTGGAGATTCTCCGGATGGTATCGTACCTTGCAGTGGGCGACGGCGGTCGCAGTCTTCTTCTTGCCGAACTTCATGTCACTGTCAGCGGATGTCGAATCAACGTAGCATGATCTCCAACTTACGCATTGTACGCTCTGTGTAGAAGCCATGTTGGATCAAAGCTTCACGTACTGTCGTGCAGAAAGCAATGTGTGGTGTTGCGATGGGACTCCGAATTGATGATTTGAGGATCGTGAGGTGGAAAATGGCGAGGAGAGGTGGGTCGGCATTTGCCGTTTCGCTTCCACCAGCGTTTGTGTGAGACACTAAGCCTAGTTTGGACTAATGATCATGTGACACACATTCCCTTGGATTTCCACGTGACCACCTCCCTCAGACTATCCAGAGTATGGAAGTTGCCTCCTTGGAATGGCAGCCAATTTCAACGTCGAAATTCAGTGCCGCAAGTCGGATAAGCGTCGTTATTAACATCTATCTTACAGTTTACGGATAATGTACAGGTCTACAGCAATGGGATATCTTCAAAAATACACATCAACCTTCACGCCCTTCGCCTCCATCGCGATGTATCTTCCGCACAGGCTCCTGATGATGGGCTTCGAATATGATCGAGTCCACATCCTTCATCTTCGCCTTCAACTCCTCCTTGTACCCCTCCCCTAGTTTCTGGCCAAGTGTATCCAGAACAACCGTGATACGTCCTCGCAACTCCTTCAAAACCGCTAAACAATCCGCTTGGGAATAATGCCTAGCATGTTTGTGACCCAACACGTAGCCGCGAAGGGGCTCCACCGCTTGTAATAACCGGTGAATCGCGGCCATATTTTCGACTCTTCCATGCGCTTTCTGGGCAGTGGTAACATACACCGAAAGGCATTTGGGATCGTGGATGGATTGTTCGAACATCATTCGGACGATATTGTCCGCATCCCGGAATGCACCACTCAGGTTTTTGAGTCGCCGTGCACATGCACTAAGGGCAATGAGATACGAGCTCCGAGTCGGTTTGATGCCAGCCGCTGGAAAGTCGACCTCCAGCGCATGTACCGTTTCTTGGCTGCTTCGAGTGGCGCGGAAAACCCGGAGCAGCATGTCCATGGCTGCCTCGTCAGGAAGTAGGGTGTCCCAACCAGGCCCAGACTTCGATGTGAGCAGGGAAAAGTACTCTGACGCAATCACCTTCAATCTCAGTTTAAGACAGGCCTCCAGTAAGAGCGACAGAGTGTTGTTTCCAAGCTTGACATATGATATTGGAACATGTCTGGTTGGACGGCGGTTGGGTGTCCGGGTCGAGACGGCGCTGTCGTTGGGAACAAGCGCGTTTTGTCCCGAGACCAATTGGGGAATCAGAGTAAACTCATTTTCTCTAGGCCCTTCAGATGGATCAAGCGATGGCACATCTAGCGATATGCCAGCTTTCCGATCGCTCTCGCCGTGCTCGTGCTCTTCCAACTTGTCCGTCTTGTCCACCCCGTCAACGCCAGGTCGTGTGCCTGAGGAGCCCGCTGGCAATAAAGAAACCGCTCCCTCCTCCTTCTTCTTGGAGATGTTAGGTATGCCCATTGTCTGCTCAGCCAACACAAAAATATCCCGGACATTGGCAACATCGTTGCTCAGCAGGAGCAGACGTCCCATTGCGCAGACAAGGCCTTCTTCTACGACAATATCTCCGTTCATCCACTTGTCGCGAACAATAGCCCAAATGCGGCGTCCTCGGAGAACTGCCTCCTCAACTTGGCGCATCTTCTCGTTGCCTTCTTCAACACGCTTCAAAAACTGGGAATTGGCGAAATCCTTCAGTTCATTATCCGCGAGGACCTGGTCGTGTAGGAATGTTAGGACGATCGAATAGGTAATATGATCCGGAGCACATGGTCCATGTTCCGGTAATCTTGATATAATACCCCAGAGCTCATCCGCTGCGTTGCCTCGCGCGCACACAGACAGCGCGGCGTTGGCGTGCATAGTCATCGGCTCGACTCGGGAATTGGGCGCGGACATCGAATGAAAGAGGGCGACCGCTCGGGAGGGCGCAGTTGGGACTTTGTCCGCATATCTCGCAAGTCCTCTGAGAAGAGTGGTAAATGTATAAGAGTCAGGTGCTTGAGCCCGTTTCTTCATCTATTTGGTTAAACGGTTAGCATAATCTGAATCGGCCATGGTCGGATTGCTGAACTCACATCGTTAAACGTCTTCATCGCTTCATTGACCTTCCCACTCCTCATGAGATGATCCAGGAGAAGATTCCAGGGGACTGTACATTTCTGGGTTTTACTGGCGAGATGGATCATCTCCGTAGCCTTACTCACTTCGGACAGAAGGAGCAGCCTTTGGACATGATCTGCCAGCCTAACCGGATCTTTAAGCCATCGCAGTTCCGCCTCTAAACTCTTCGGGTTGTGGGACGGTCGTCGGACAACCGCGTTTGGCCCGGATCCATCTTTGCGATTCGCGCTACGATCGTGTGAATCGGCGGCTCTGCCATCTTTGCGATTCGAACCCCGTTCATGCGAATCAGAGGCTCTGCGCTCACTCCCACCGTTCTTAGGAGTCCGAGGATTCCCTTCTGCAACCAGTCGTCGGACCGTTAGAGTTCGAATTGTAGGAGCATTGACTGCTATACGGAAACGGGCGTGGTTGCAGGCATGTTGAAGGCCGATACAGCGCTTCAGCATGAATGCCCTTTGGATCAGTAGCTGAACGTCCTTGCGATCGGCTATTGGATTGATTTGCGGAGTGTAGCCTCTCAGGTTGAGCGACGATGCATTTTGCAGAGAAAGTCAACTGCATCAGGTCAAGAGGACGAAGTTGCTCATCACGTGACCACAAGACTTCTCCCGTTTTCCTCCTGAGACTTGGAAAGTTTTCAAACTTGATGGAAATGCACCATTCAGAAAATAATCGAAATAATTCTTCTTCCCAGTTGGCTACAAATATATGGATGCCTTTACCAAACTACCTTCAGTTCAAAGGGAACAGCCGCATAGAGGTTCTTCAATTTCAGGTACTGCCGGATCCCCACAACCGTTATTGTGAGAGCGTCGTCCAGTCTTTGCGATTCAATAAATAGTAAATATACATTTTCCACAGTTGGCTGGTTGTCTTTTGTCAGAGTTAGTGGTTCAAGATGCTCAACCATCCGTTCAACACGGCTCGAACTCTCTTGCCTGAGCATATAAATGAGTCCTTCTGCGCCAGCATGCAATGGCCGTTTCAATTTCCAATATCCTTTCCGATACACATCTTCTTGCGTATCCTACATAGCCCACGCGTCGAACTTATCAATCATGAAGCTTTTCCGAACCTCTGTCACCATCGTCGCCATCGTAGGCGCCTCTGCTATAGTCATCCCGTCCAGTGAAACCATGCAGGCGATCAAGATAATTCCCCTGAAAGGGGAGAACCGCAATAATTTCATCGACCGGGCCACTCGTCCTGAACATGCCCACGCCGAGGGACACGACAAGCGTGGGCTAGAAAAGGCCCAAAGGGAGCTGCCGGAGAGCGCGGTGATTTGTATGTCGGAAGATCCATCACAGCTACCGCAGAAGTTCGTTTCCCCGGGTAAGTATTGACTAGTTTTCCCTTTCTCCACGGGCGGTTGAAGCATTAGACTTCGGACCCTAGATTCTCCCCGGTGTGTATCCGAGACTCCACTGAGAGCTGAACGAGCTACAGATTACAACCAAGAGAGGGAACAACGCGTCGCTGCAGATGGATTGCGCCATTTCTGGAAGCGGTTGATTTGGGTACAGCACGGCAGGACTTGTCTCACGCAGGCAGGCGAAGAAGAAGGGCAAAATGAGGACGTGAACGATCTCGAAGAAGTCAAGGCGGCCACCACTGGATATAAGGCGTCGCTTCGCGCGGAAATTCGTAAGAAGAAGGAGTGGGAAAAACAGCATCCGGAGGGGCCGGAGAAGGTTTGGGTTGATGGTAGGCGGCTGCCGAGTTACTGGAATGGCCATGAAATGACTGCACATTATCCATACGAGGAATAAATTGTCTACGGCAGCCTTCATTGTCACTTTCATTAGCTGAGAGTCAGTCTCTTCATGTCAGATCATGGCTTGTCCTCTTTGTGCTGTTAGGCAGATTGTCTATGCTACCCGTCTGTACATGTGATAACTGTAGACGTACATCGGATCATTTCCTCCCATATGGGTCAATGCTCATACATATGTAACATATGAATCAAAAGCTCCGGAATCCAAAAGTGCCAAGAGCAGTTTCAAGGGATTTCTACCCGCCCCTGACGCGCAACATATGCCAGACATCCTACACAGACCGAAATCGTATCCCTCAATCTAAGGGTCCCCACGGCCGCCTTCATGCGAAGTACGAGTAGAACCGCTCCCAGCAGCCTGCCTGTTACGAAGCACGATACTGTGCCACCGCCCTTCGACAAGGATCAGGTTTACCGGCCTGCTGCTGAGCGACGGCGGTGGCTCGATCTGGGCTGCGCAGCAGCCAACAGTTCGCCGGCTGCCGACAGACGGGGCAGACCTGGTTGCACTTATGCTGTGGCTCCCATCACCTGCAACGGGCGGTGGTACGGTCGCACAAGGCGGTCGAACTACAGCAGCGTAGGTACCAGCAGTATCGGTACTGCTGGGATCCGCGGAGACAGGTGAGAGAGGCGTGGAAAAGGCTTGCAGGTGAGGATTCCCGGGGATTGGCGATGGAGAGAATGGGTGGGGATTGGCAGTGGTTACTATGGCTTCTAGGAGACACGATGCCGCTACTGGAGGCGATTGGGACGTGTGCAGATAAGTTCGTGGTCGCTCGGGTTCTCCAAGCAGGCTGTTGCCTTGGGGATCCCTGGTGGTGCCTGCAAGCATCGGATGTCGTGCATAGGGCCGAATCAGTTGCGCCGATGGAAACGCGAGCCTGCGGGCGTACTAGCCACTTATAGGGCATTTGCACTTTACATCAATGTCATATGTTGACGAGCTTTCCATTGGCCCAGCGATAGAAAGCGGCATGGTGCTCCGCGACAGCGATACGTTTGACCTGGAGGAGGGGAGCCGAAACGTATTCGATGGCATGGCCGTTGCGGTAGGAGAACAAAGGAACCTGGTGATGCTGTGCCGACGGAGTCCGCCCGCAGATTCCGGCAAGAAGGTGTTCTCTGGAAATGTATGCCTAGGTCCGAGTGCAATCCAGGTAAGTCACTCAACCTGATCCGTGTGTGATGCGACTGAGCAGAGCAGCGATATGCGAGGCATGAGGCATGTGCAAAACCACCACGGTCCAATAAATTCCGCACCATGCAGCACTTGAGGCAGGACAACATACCGCACACTGAAAACCGCCCGGTGCGACTTAGGCAGGGCCTCTAACAAAAGGCACCAGGCCGGACGACGTCCCGGCCACGGGCAGCCAGTCATCGGCGTCCGTGGCGGTCCCATCGACGCTGACAAAACACCTTGGTGACTCGGGATGGAGAGTGGGCGAACAGATAGCCACGGATTGTTCGCCCAGGTTACACGCCACGGAGATGAAAGGTCGATCAGGGAACGGTGGAAACCCTGTATCGGATACACCCCGACCGTGCCCTATCCCCTCTATTCGCGTGGACTCGCACAAGGAGTCATCGTGGACGGGAAGAGGCGGAGGGGTTGGTCAAACGTAGGAAGTGAGTCACATGGTCCTCTGTGCTCCCGCTGCGGGATATAGCACCGACCTACGCGCCTGTTCGGCCGATGCATATGCACGAAATCTCCGATGCCGCGGTTTCCCTGCTCTTCCGTTGCTATCCCAATCGATGCCTCGCACCGCTGTTGCGAGCTGATAGGCTCGATACCCGAGGCTTCAAGTCCGTTGTGGTGGGCGGTAGGGTGACGAGGACAGGTGAAAGGAGGCACAGTCACAGGCGTCACGAAGCGAAACCGGTGCGCAAGGATAGCATGGACATCGCACACGGAGCCAGACCACCAAGAAGGCAGAAACGCAGTAGACAGCAAGTTTATCATTAATTTACAGGGACCAATTTGCGGGTGCGGAGATGTGGGGTCTGTGTGTGTGTAAGGTACTGTTGCTTTGTGTTTCTATCCCTTTTCCTCTCCTCCTTACGCAACCACTGGGGCCTGCGAAGTGCTTTACCCAATCTCCAGACAGGAAATCATCTCCTAATGCGGGGGGAAATGCGGAAGCGGGGAATCTTGAATGAATTTGGGGTGAACGGGAATCTCAAATGTAAGGAAAGGGTACGCCACAACATGCAATCTAACAACTTCGAAACATCCATAAGGAAACCATGAAGGAAATGCTCTTGACATCTGGCTGACGAGGGCTTGGAAAGAAGCGAATATGGTGACATTAGGTTGGGACAGAACCCCAAGCGTATGAGCCTAAGGTTCTCGTGACTACACCCGTACGAGTCTGCCACCATGCGTTCTTCCGAAACGCTTCAAACACAAATCAAACCTGGTGGATTTGATAGGCAGGCCCTCTGCTTTGTATGCACAAGCACGTTTGTGAAAGTCGCAACCGGTCGGGGGGAAATGGAAATGGCACGATGGGGACTCGTCTCCGCCACCGATGAATGAAGAGAAGCGGCCGTCTCGTCGTAATCGTCTCGGTCTCGATATGCAGTTGCCGATCATGCTTGATATTTTCCAGTCCGTTGCCCCCGAAGTCCCACACCACCGTTGAAAGGAGAATATAAAAATAGTAAGGGGGAAAAAAGAAACTTGAGAAGAAAGCAATGGTGCCGGTCCCAAGGCGTCAACCATGCCCCGTTCAACAAGCCACCGAACCACCGCCAACCCATGCAAATGCAATGCCAGCCCCCTCAATGAAACGCACAACTAATGCAATTGAATCATTCGAAATCATCGCGAAGTGAACGGAAAGAATGCCCGCGTAAACGAATCTCCATTAGAATTCCTGCCGCGACCGCAGAAGTGTCTTGAGATAGACGACTTAGGTGACCTCAGAGATGATAGAATCGGCTACGGCTGATAGTTGCCCGAGCCATTGTTATCTACTATCTGTTAGCCACCGAGGCATGGCAGATGGTCCAGGGGGCTCCGGGCAACCAGGAGGCTTACGTACGCTGTTGGTACATTTGAGGGTTGTTCGGAGCGTATGGAGATGGAGGGTAATTGCCACCGCTGGTTGGTTGGCCGCTGTTATACATCTGGCTGTTGGGCGGATACTGGGCGGTCATTGGGCTCTGGCCGCCGTAGCCAGCTTGCGTCGGTTGGTTCTGACCGGGCGGACCATAGCCGATCGGTGGCAGTTGGGGACCTCCGGGCATGGAGGGGGGAGCACCGATATGCGGGGGATTGTAGGGGTGGGATTCCGAGCCTCCCTCACTGGCGCGTTGTTCGGCGTCGCGTCGGTGACGTTCATCTTCGGCTTTGCGCGCGGCTTCCTCCTCCTTCTTTTTCTGTTTCCATTCCTTGCGAATTTCCTTGAATTCTGTGAAGACATGTTAGCATATTCAACATCAAAGGCCGTAGTGAATCTAGCGCAAGTCTAATGTTGCCCGTGGTGGGCCGGACTCTGTTAGACTCCGCCCACACCACACAACACCGCGTCCGCTGCATGACACCGCATAACGCTTTAAACCACGCCCAGCGCGTTGATTCAACCAACATCGCGCGAACTTAAATTCGACTTCGTCTAGATCCTGTGAAACAGTGTGGAACCCACCTTCGGGAGTGCGCTTGGTGCCATGGGATTGCATGGTGACATGCGCGTTCAAATGGTTCAGGGTTCCATAAGCCTTCTCGCATCCATTCCATCCGCACTTGTACATGCGCTCGATTTCCTCGTATCTTCGACGTGGTCGTTTATGCTGTTGCGCGCCCGGGATCGGGACAAAGGAGTAAACGGTCGACAGCGGGTGGGCGCCCTGAAGCACGCGTTAGCATCATGAACTCGGATGGAGGCGACGCGCTTGGGGCGACAAGCATACCGGTGAAACCAGGGCTGGCAGCGGTCCGCCCGATGTCACGGCCGAATGCGCGTACATCGGGGAGGCTCCATATTGACCCCCTGCCCACTCTGGGCGTCCATACACCCCCGGATGGCCCGCGTAATGGGACATGTCGGCGGGAGAAGGCGTGTAAGGGGAATATTGATGATGCTGCGGAGGATACGTAGGGCTGGTGGCGGCCGCGATGGAGGGATCTATTTGTTGCGTTTGGTCAGATCTCATGTTGGGAGAGGTGGCAGATTGGCCATTGGGAGAGCCAGAAGCATTCAAAGGCATGGACGGACTTGTTGCTTGGGCCATTCCTTGCTGTTGGTTCGCTCCAGGGGCGATATTCGGGTGATAGGGCCTTTGGTAGTCGGGGAAAGTGCTGGAACGCGCCGAGGAAGGGGCGATCCCGTATTCCGAGTTAGGAGTGGCCGTACTGGAGGAGAAGTTGGCCGAACGGGAGTCTGGGTTCGACGGGTAATGCGCAGCGGATGGCTGATCTGAAGAGGCGTCTCTCTGAGCGTCGTCCGAGATTGAAGAATCGGTGAGTGGAAGTCCAAGTTTCGTACCTGATTGCGAATAGTCTGTTTGCCTATTGTCCATAGGCTGCGGCGGAATCGTGGGACGTTGACGGCCAAGCTTGACGCCAGGCGATAGCGGAGTAATTGGACGAGCACCTAAAGCCGTTGGATAGCCAGTGGACATAGCACAGCCGGCGTCAACAACAGGAGCAGAAGGTTTCCGGAAAGCCCGTCGCAAAGATACCGAAACACGCGACTGGAGAGCTGTTTGCGGATAGACGGTCTGGACGGACTGATACGCGATGCGGCTCTCTTCCGCCTTGTTTTGATTTTTTTCCTGGACAAGCCAATTGGCACCGGAGGCGGACGAAGGACAGTGACCTGGGACTTTAGAGGGAAAAAAGAAGAACCAACGAAGGAGGGGTTTGTTGTCTGGTTACAGTTGCTCGGTGCCTGTAGCGTTGAAACTAAGACGGGTGATGCGCAGACGGATTGAGACTTGTTCGAGCGACAGCGCCGGCAGATGTAGTTATTAAGAGGCGACAGGCTCCCCTAATCCTGGAAGGTTTCCGGGCGGCGGAACCGGCTCTGATTGCGTGAACGACGAAGTTTGGGACCAGGCAATGCACGACCTCCACAGCCGGGATTTCGTCGAAAGTTCGAACGGGGATGGAAGGGTTTCGGGGGGGCGGCGCAAGTTGTAAAGTCTGGGAACTTGGGAAGCTAGTGGCCTTACGCGGCGACTAGATGGTGGTTTTTTTTTTGCCCGGAGGAGTTTGGCCTTGGGGGGAATTTGGGACGGCCGCCGACGACGATGATGAACGGGACAGTCAAGGGGATTGGGATTAGGCTTAGTTGGTAGCGCGGTTTTGATGGTGATCGCTCGGTCCTAGTCGGCTCGAGAGAAGCGCAGATTGGTGGTCGGGATACTCGAGTGGACGCAGGTGCGACTTCGAGGTTGTACTGAGCTAAGAACGGGTTGGGTATGGTGGAAATCTTTCGCTACAACGGCCGAGCAGACATGGACAGTCAGAAGAGGGTCTGCAGAGGGAACTACGGCTAGCGGCAGTGAGGAATAGAAGGGAAAAAGGACGTGCGAAAGAACTGGGAACGCAGGGCCTAAATGAAGTAATAATTGGTGAACCCTCAGTGGACTTTTGGGGTCAGTTGAGAACCAGAGATCAACGGGGGGTGGTGTCGACTATGAAGAGAGGGGACCATCGACAGGCGGTAGACCGTGGACAAGGTGATTGATGATTGACGAGTGAAGAGTGAAGCGTGAACCAAGGTGTGGACTGTGGACGTGTGTCGTGGTGAAGTGGTGGAGCAGGGGAGTTTTTGTGTGGGAGCAACCGGACCGACGTGCGAGGGCTGGGGACAGCAGGCGTGTTGTGAGTGTTTTCTGAGTCCTGACGTCTGGCTGTGCAAGACAGGGGAGTTGGAACTTGGAAGACAAACACCCAGCTCTTCAGCACAGCACTCAGATTTCAAAGGTACTCAGCAGAGTCGCGGGGGGGAGAATTGGTACAGGTACAAGCCTAATACGCGGTACACTCCACGGTACACCAGGTATTAGGTAGGGACCACCAAGGGACCGAGGAGAGGACGAGGAATTGAGCCTTGAGGAGTCGAGGACGTGATGGGAAGTGACCGCGAATTCGGGAATGGAGCAATAGGATTGGTCAGCGAGAGGACCGCGATGACCGCGATTGCCCGTCAGATAACTTAGTTAGGCCGGTACCGCTGGGAGCAAATACCGAATAATACTGAACTCGAAGGAGGAAACAGCATGGCGATGGTGGATGGCAAATTGGGATTTTTACCAGAATGGCCAATCTCGTGTCGGAACGGAGGTGCCAAGGTGGAATTGGGGCGTTGTTTTTGGCTTCGGCTGATGATACCACCAACCCTGACCTGTCATGGTTTCCACGTAAAAATGCTCCTGTTCGGTACCTTAGGCATGGGCCATGGAACAGTTCCTTGCCACTACCTGACTCGCGGTCAAGTGACATGAATTATGAGATCATGAATTGAATTCGGGTCGGTGTTTCCGAGGCAATCTGAGGCAATTGAGTGAAGGCGAAATCTAATGGGTACAGTACTGGGTACCTTCACTGTACAGCCATTGGGTATGATGATTCGGAGGCTGGAGGTACCGACGAAAGGTACGTACCGGTGGCTAAACGAGGATCGCAGTAGGTAATAAGAGGTGTTAGACAAACTACAATCTACAAAAGCTTGGTAATACCCAACCAGAATTTGGGTTGGGGGTGGGGCTGGAAATCGCGACCGACCACCAGGAAAGACGCGACCAGGGGTACCGCCAGTCATGGTCCTTCCGCTTTCATTTTCGGCAGTTACTTCAATTTTACATTAGCACCCGTAACTACCTAACTAGGAAGTAAACAACTTGGATTCCGTGGAGGACAATGTGCACTGTACAGGATAAAGTAGATCGTAATTGATAATACTGAAGCCACAATTATACCAAGACTCTTAGTCAGCACCATTTAGCTCATGGCAATGTTCCTCACGCCCCAAGGCTTGGCGTCTGCCTCTCACACCGCATCCCTGCACTATCCTACATCCGTTAATCCGTTTTATTCTTCATGATCTCAATATTCCCTCCATCCTTGGGGCCTCAACCATTCATTCATTCATCAAACCACCATCTCACCCCTTAGCTTTCCTTTTCCGCTTTGAAATGGTTTCATGCTCTCGTGTATCTGCAATCCACATCCTGCAGAGCCAGCACCTCAGCCCTCACCAAACCGCATGGATGCCAATCCAACACGTTCCTCTGTGATTGTTCATTTCATCTCCAACAGGCCGCACTGCCGCACGGCGTGTGACAAAACCACTCTAGTGAGCCTGATCGGCACCACCACCACCACCAACAGAAGTTACACAGCGAGATATGACTGGAGACACACGACAGGGTTCCCTATCTTTCACGTCTTTGTTCAATTCGTTCTTTGTTGGCTTCGAGCATTCGACGCGTCCCACGAGCCTCGCTTTACCCCGGTAACGAAGTGGAGTTCTGGAGAGGGTAAGCGTGTCGGAGCCCTGCGGTATTCTGGAGCAAATGATAGTACCACCCTCACGCGAGAGTACAAGACCCCCGATCCTGGTAGTGCCATGAGCCCCCTGCTGAGGCTCGGTCATGAAAGCTTGACCTGTGCACCGCCATAATCCCTCCGTTCCCAATACCCATAGCGGCATGGCCATAATCAATTTATGGAATGGCTGATGGCCGCGCTCTAGCCTTGGGGACAGGCAAATGTCGAATCATCCATTCTCAGCCACGACTTTGTCGCTTTCCACAGCGCATATACTCTATCGATACCCAATGCATGCGGAGCGTTTTCCAATGAACATTGGCCGAGTTGGCGTGGACTTTCGTGGACCAACAGGCTTTCCTCGAGGATTCATACCGGAACTCTTCGGCATGTTTGAAGCGGGGTTAGTCACAATTCACGAATGACGATGCGTGGGCAGATTCTCCTACCGAAAGAGGCATTGGAGCCTAGAGGACACCGACAGTTCACAGTTGTCGCCCGGATCATGCTCCACTTCCAGCCTGATAAATTGCAATCAGCATACGGAATAAAGCATATTGCTCTCGTTTACCCTAGATCCTGCTTCTTATTCTTATCTCCGATCCAACCACTGCAGCTCCAGCTGGAGAGCTTGGTCCTTTAACCTTTTGGAATTTGGACGATCTGCTGACGTTCTCCCATTTCCAGCCTCCTGATATTTCGCACGAAGCACCAAGCACGGGAATAGTACTCTCGTCCTTCGTGTGAGTTATGCAAGGCGGGATAAGTAAATAAACCTCCACAATCGCACATGCCGCCGAATCCCCTCCCCCCCGAGCGCGTCCACGCTCCCACCCGGTTAAGCTCGACCAGGCCTGCTACCGTGCTACCAAATCCAGATAATCGAGGGACCAGCAAAAGCCAAAATCTCGCAAGTCGCAGCATGGATGCGTCCCGTGGATCTTGATATCGAACGGGTCGCAGTCTCACAGAGCAGAGAAAATGCGGTTCAGAGCGACGCATCACGCATGTCCCTATTTCCTAAGCGGGGACATTTGGACCCCCATGATTGGTTTGCACGTGGGAGCGCGTCCAGTGTCGACTCATGATTTGCCGGGAAAAAGCGGCAGAACGATTCAGCATGCCCGCCTCGCCCATTTCGCAGAAGAAGATCGAAGCTGAGGGGCGGAATAATCGGCGGCAGGGGCTCAGGGGAGCGGATTAGACAACCGCTTTCGGCGCCGGACTGGCGCCACCCAAAGCTTTTCTCTTCCTTCACCTTCACATCATGCATGACTTCCTGACTCCTGTTCGTCGGCCGCTTTGTAGAACGTGGGGCTCGGTCTCGGCCCCTTGAGGGCAGTCGGATGCTATTATGCTGCATTGGAGTATTATGTATCGTCAAAATGGTCGGGCAACGTTATAAAAGATGGCGATTTGGAAGATTGTGCAATGTCTGGCATTGGTAAGCGATTCATGTTCACAGCAAACACTGGAGAGTACCAATAGGGCGACTTGGACCCTCAACATCCATCTCAATGATATTCCGTCCACCCTACTTTTCGCATCGTGGTTCGTCAAGAGTCAAGACTGCCACGATTGGCGTATCCAGTAAATATTCCGTCCTCTCAGTTTCTATCAAGATTCAAGTGTCAAAGAACCAAGCTTTATGGTCGCATTGCACAAAAACGGTCCTTCGGTTCTCAGCCATGGCCCGTTCCTGGACCTGTCGACTTGGTCTGAGTTGGTACCGACGCTACAACCGTGCAACGTACTGTCAGGGTACCGGGATTACGTTCGGTGAAATCTCGTATTGGGTGGGGTCGGGGATTTAGAGCTGACTAACTAAAGCACCGGGGAGAGGTGGGTGACATTGAGATCCTAAATACATGTATAATGCGCCGATGCAATTCGTAAGGACGGTAATTGTTCTCTGCAGTAAAGCCATCATGATCACGCTTCCTTTGATCCAAGAGTAACATAGTAGGAAAGGTACTTAAGATATGTGACGACAGAGGTTACCTCCCGTAGTATTTTGATATTCGTCCATCTGATACAGCTAAGATACAAGGCATGTCCCACGGGCCACGAGGCCACGACACTTGAACCATGACCACCTTGACCGGTAGCTTACAGGGTACTTAGCTCGTCCTAGCCACTCCAAATGCCCGACAGACGATCCGCGATATCCTTATCCAATCTCCATTGAAATTCGATTCCTGCAGCGAATCTCGGAGCATCAGAATGACCTCGTGACTCCAATTGCGCAAAACTTCCGGTTGGACCTGACAACTTCGTAACTTCGTAACTTCTGACCTAAACTCGGCTCCCAGAGGCACAACTTACCTAAATCATTCCGCGGATTATGGGTCCATCGGCCCATGGCCACGCGGAACAGGTCGACCTTGGATGTCCTAGTGCACTAGGCGGCTCTAGCTAACCGGGCTTGCGCTCGGCGATAGAACCAGACTAGGGGGTTCTGGAACGACTAGCACGAGAATACTAAACCCCACGGTACGAAGGAAGAGTATCATCGCGATCTAGACACGTCACAAGGAAGCCGCTGTCGCTCCTCCTCGGAGCCGATTCACATCTTCGGACCATCAGTCACCCGAAGTGGCAAAGTATCGTGTATCGAAGATTGACCTTGAGAATTGGAGTTGGCAATTTGATATTGTACGACAGTATGGCGGTTAGCAAAGCTGGTCGGCAAATACATCTCTGCCCCGCAATCCATCCCACCCTCACTAGGTTCATACCTTGTATTGCATACAAGATTTAGCCGAATGACTTCGAATCCTTTCTTGCAGGCTGACGGCCAGGGCGTACATAGTAGGGTGTCAGCGACTTAGCGCTCGGTCTTATATTGATGTAGCGACATATTGCAGTCGTGGACCCTATCAAAGGTGTTAATACACAGGAGAAGGTTCCCGTCCTTGCCGTTAAATCATCCGTCCACTGGCCAAGCAGTGGTGGAGATGCCTACTGGAATCGATGGCTGTCCGCCAACACGACGGGTGTACGGGACCACCCGGTCGGGGCAAGGGAGACAAAGCCTTCGTAGTTTGTACTTCTGCCGTCTGCACTCGGCCGAACAATCTCGCCTTCCAAATTTCGTCTAATCACAATATGTTAGCGTCCGTCGGTGAGCACGTGGCCGCCATCGTGTCGTTGAATTTAAAGTTTTCGATGGACGCGCTGACATCCAGGATTCGTACTCCGTAGGGTGTGATAGGACTCGGAGCGAACAATGGCTGCAACGTCACTCCGACTTTGGATATTCCACTTCATATGGAAATCCCTCTGCCGTTCCATCGTCTTCTCTGACAGAGGGGACAGCGATGCTGGCAGCCTGCTCCGTGGAAACCCATGTTCCCCCTGTTCCACCAGTACTTATGAGTACTTATGACTCGCCTTGTCTCGCACAGCACCCCTAGAGCGACGGTACCATCCGACTTCATTCCTGATGCCCCCTTGACATCCAGGGTTACCTCATGGGGGCCAGGGCAAATGCCGAAAGAGGTTGTGCCGTGAAACGTCTTGATCCGTGTCGAAAGGAGAAATTCTCTCCAGAACTTCATCCGAGATATCAATCTTGTGCTGCAACTACGAATATAAATATGCCTTTGAAGGGGTCCAGAGGTAAGGGTTTGGTGGCTCATTGGCTGGTAATGACCAAACCAGTTGTAGTTTAGTCGTTAGCACCAGATCCCTAACGGTCGAACCAGGTAGCTATGAGGCTCGGAATTTAGCTGCTTGATTGTTGGATGCCGCTAACTTAGCACGAATCCAGCATCAAGGTTGCACTTGTGTAGGCGAAACCGTTGAATGAGGATACGCTAATATTCCCGATGAGTAAGTTAGTAGTTCTTATACATAACTAAGTTAGTAGGCAAGTAAGTTTGGTACTT
This sequence comes from Eremomyces bilateralis CBS 781.70, assembly GCF_010015585.1. NCBI lineage: Eukaryota > Fungi > Ascomycota > Dothideomycetes > Eremomycetales > Eremomycetaceae > Eremomyces > Eremomyces bilateralis. The sequence continues at coordinate 663,484 of NW_022985074.1, forward strand.
AAGCATTGGCGGAGAATGGAAATGGAACTCGCTCCGTCCGACTCTCAACTTCACATCGTGAACCATATCTCCAAATATTCGGAGACTTTTTCCGAAACCTGGAACATTCGATTGAAATTGAAGGGCACATGCGTCGTGACCGCCATGACATCGAGCATAACATGTGCTTTTGGACAGGCACCTGGAAATCTGCCCTACATCACGGATGATGATGCATGGGGGGGACTGAAGAGCAAGGGGATCAAGTGATCAACCGTTTCATTCCACAGTGAGAAGAGTCGCGCGGTCTGCATACGGGTTGGGTGCTTCCAGCATCATTTATATGAGCTGATCGCTGATATGGTGGTATTATTACACATGCGAACACGTACGGAATACTCCAGCGGTTCATTGATTGATTTCATGCCCTCAACCTAGATGCACTCCAAAGTCTTCAACAACATTATTATGCATACTCCAGAGGGAAGCAAATGCCGTTGTTTCCTGTTGAGTGCCGTCTTATTTTTACCCTCTTAAATCTACGCCTCAAGGTTGGGAGCAGTATGGGTGCTTTCGGGACGAGATGAAGTGTATTTTCATCGTTCAACCTGCAAATCAGATACTTAATCGAACCAAAGATGCGAACATCTGTCGACACGTTTACTCCGAGTCACCATCCGATTGGACAAAGTTAAGCACAATGGCGCGTCCAAATACCCAGCATATTCTTGTAGGTTTGCAGTCTGAAATCTGCATGTCGCATGAGCGAGGGCGGTGTTCAAAATATGCGAGGCCTTGACTCATCCATTGTCAATCCGAGCCTCTCGCCAAATGGTGGGCTTAAGGAGTGGGAGCAGCGGCAGCACATCTCGAAGCACAGGACGGTAGAACGGCAGGATTCCCCCTTGTCGACGGTCCATTGCGAATGCAGAAATCCCGGCGGTAAAACAGGCTCTCGGAAAATGCATATTATCCCGGCATCGGTGGTCTATGCTTGTTTACTTTTTTTATTCGCATCGCGCACGCATCCGACAGCCTATCATTGGGTCATTCATCGTTCAATCGGATGCGGGGTGATGGAGGGATTCGGTGAAGTCTTTGGTCCCATGGGCCTCATTGGATCAATTCCGAGCGTACATGGAGTACATGCACTCACTATGCAGACAAAATGGATAAAGTAAGTACGTATTTTCGATACAGAATTTCAAAGACTACCAGGAATCAGGAACTGTAGAAAAGATCCGCAGGACTCGACGTCGATATTAACAGCAAGGCCTCCGGATGCCGGATGTTTGTATTACGACCGACGACAGTTGTACTATGTATGGCTCAGCCCTCGGTTTGCCCAAGCGAAGAATAAAACGTGAGAAACTACTAAATATGCTCGCCTGTAAAATATCACTGATGAAAAAACCCAGCAAATGTGTGGGCGTCCCTTGAAGAGTTCAATCATCAATGATCACCTCGACACGAACTCACGATGTTGACGGTCAACAGGAGCTGCAAGTCCCGCCAAAATTGGGCATGTTAGCCTCCGCAGTCCGCACCAGGTCAACATTGATCGGCGCCTTGCGAAATAAAACATTAAAACCCCACGGGTGCCGCGTATGCCTTCTCCAACCAGCGCAATGCACGCCCGTCATTCGAACGACATGCATGGATTCATGAGCGCATGACGGTGTTCAGGGCAGCGTGCGAAAAAGAACACGAGGTATCGACCATAGCCGTCACACAGAAATTGGTGCTGTAATCAAAAAGGCGCCCCCGCGGAGTGCCCACCTGAGCGTGGCGGCACCTGGGCTAGAAAATGTAAAGCGGTCAAATACCGGATCACTCGGGACGGTCCAGGAGCGCGAAAAGGAAAGGGGGCCGGATGATTGGCGGTCGCGTCGAATATCCCAAGCCTGGTTCGCCTGGGAGGGCCTGTCGTTGTCAGCATCTGACAATGGACGATAGCGGCGGCAGGGCGCTCGGACGATCGCGCTTTAACCGGATTCGCCTAGTCCGTGCTCGTCTCGGCCAGATGGCTTTCAGCCTCTTCTCATCTCGTGCATGAGGTCAAGGGGGGATGACGGACGCGCAGACATGGTCGGTCAGGATTTCGCTTCCAAGGGTTGGACACATGCATTCGAGACGGAGCAGGATGACAGGAACCACCACGGCGAGGACGCAAGTCAGGGAGTACGAGTAAGATGGATACAGCGCTGGATTTCATCCAGCATCGGATATAACTCCCCAGCAACTGGACCTTGCACGTTGTTACATCCAGAAACGGGGCAGTTCATTTCGGCCATATTCTGGGCCCTCGTCTCATAAATTCGCCGAAACGATACCCAACAAAGATTCCCCGTACCCTTTTTCTCGGCTCTCGTTTAGCAGCGGTTCTCCCGCTTCCAGCCAATTACTGATAGCCACGAATGGGACTCGCGGGACCCGTGAAGGTCGGATCGTGAATGAGTTTGTCAGTCGGAAGTCTGGACGCTGCCCCTTCGAAAGGATGGTCCGGATGTGGGCGTGAGGTTCAGTTCCATCGTCCCATTGCCATATTCCCGGCTTCAATTTCCGTTGGCTCTTGGGTTCCACCCTAATGTTCCATATCCTGTCCCAATTAAGAGACTGAAATGTTATCCTCGTGGGAACTGGCGGTGAGGGCGAGTGGTCACAGGGGCATCAGACAGCATTGCCTTCGGAGCAAAGCGAGGTGGGCATTATGATGTGGAGTGGGTTGAATCCTCGAGAGGTCGAGGTATTTGGAACCAAACTATAAGCTCATGCGTGATACAAAAAAAAATTCACCACTAAGGAACTGTCAAAGGACTATTGAAATAATCACGATACTTTTTGATCCGCCCCATCATCTCAAGCAGAGATAAAAGGAGTGCTCTATCTAAGTCTGTCTGAAAGCGAGCTGAACGAAGTCAACTCAGGACCTGAAGGGCCCGAATAACCCGATATGAAAGGTTGAATGCTGATCCTTGCTATTACCACGGTTGAAAAGACATCTATACCATTCAGATCTATGCTTCTCGGAATCACCGCGAAGTCAAACGGCAAATACTATTCCTTTGATCAAACTCCAGGGACGCCACTGTCGATCTATCGGCTGCTGCTGTGAGCTGTCTGCAGGTCAGTGGTGAACCGTTCACCAACGCCTGTTGTGAAGAGGGGCCTGGTTGGAACCAGACGAATATCCTGTAAGCTTGTTAGTAAATTGATCGTTAGGTTCATGGCAATGTTAACTGACCTCCACGGCCGCCGCGCCCGCCGCCTCGGCCTCCATAGCCGCCGTAGCCACGGCCACCACCGCCGCCACCGTATCTAGCCATCTCGGCGAGACGGGGATCAACCTCTTGCTTGCTCTTCGTAAGAACAGACACCAAGTCTCGGGCTTGCTTTGCATCTGTAGCGACCAGTTAGCGGCAGGATACAGCTGTGTAGGACGTAAACGACTTACTCTCAGTGGTGAAGAAGGTAATGGCAGTACCCTTAGCACCAGCACGGCCCGTCCTACCAATTCGGTGAACATAGTCCTCCGAATTGTTAGGGTAATCATAGTTCAGCACGTGAGTAATATTGCGAACATCTTAAAGGACATAGGTTAGCAGGCTGAATTTGGTAAGTTGGGGGGATGGCATGGGCAATCGTCATGGATTGCGTGTGTCTGCAGTATGCTGCATTTGGGACTCTCATCGTGCGCTACTACTGGATTTGCCGTAGCATCCGAGTCCGGGACAGGCTCTGGGTATTCTCAACCGGTATTGAAAACCTTGGAAGGATAAGAGATGACCGTCTCCATCATCATCCGTTTATGACCTCGCTCTTTGAAGCGCGCGTAGATCGAAGCTAAACCACCTGCGGTGCTGCAGCTCGACTGTCATTCCAAGGTCCTCGAAGAGGAATACTGACGCGATGAACGCGAAGCCCTGGACAAGGTTACGTATGCATGGGAGCGAGCGCACTTGGAAAGAACAGCAAACATCACTTCAGATCACGCAATGAACAGGAAATGACGAACGGCCAAAATGACTGAGAAAAAGGAAAATATGCGCGAGGCGGATGCAATCATACCAATACCACGAGAAGCTACATCGGTAGCCACCATGATTGGGGACTTTCCGGTTCTGAATTCATTCAAGACCCAATCACGTTCGTTCTGCTGTTTGTCGCCATGAATTGCTAGATGTCGTCAGCAAGTGATTCCTCCATAAGTCAGACGGATGAACTTACACAGCGCCGGCCATCCATCCTGGCGAAGGAATCGAGTAATATCGTCAGCGACGCGCTTGGTACCTGTGAAGATGAGAATCTTGTTATTTTGGTCTTCCATGATCTTCTCCATATGCTTCGACATGCGATCCCTCTTCTCAAAGTCGGAGACGACTTCGACAATCTGGGTGATGCGGTCATTGGCAGACAAGTCGAGAGATCCAATGTTGACCTGAATGAAATCAGCCTGGTAGTCGGAGGCAAGCTGTCGGACCTCCTTAGGCCATGTGGCGGACCACATGCAGGTTTGGCGGTCCGGGCGGATCTGGCCAATGATCTTTCGAATCTGCGGCTCAAATCCCATGTCAAGCATGCGATCGGCTTCATCGAGAACCAGGTAGGTGACACGGCGAAGATTGGTCTTGCCAGATTCCAGCATATCGATCAAACGACCGGGGGTGGCAATGACAACTTCCACACCGCGGGAAAGATCACGGATTTGTTGACCCTTGGGAACACCACCGTAGACGCAGGTATTGCGGATACGGGACGATTTTCCAAACTTGCTAATCTCGGTCTGGATCTGAACGGCCAACTCACGTGTCGGTGAGAGGATCAGGACAATGGGTCCGTCGCCAGGCGCAAGGAGAGGCTGCGCATTGATGTGGACGATGGCAGGAAGACAGTAGGTCAACGTCTTTCCGGAACCGGTCTCGGCAATGCCGACGACATCACGACCGGACAGAGCCATGGGCCAGCCCTGAGCCTGAATAGCAGTCGGCTTCTCGAAACCTTGTGCCTTGACCTCGCTCATCACGTAATTCGGGAATCCAGCTTCATCGAAAGTGGTCACCGGCTTAGGGATATCTTGACCGGTGATGGTCATTTTGTGCTCCTTTCGGTACTCCTCAATCTCGGATGACGAGCGAATAGCAACATCGGGATGTTCCTTGTAGAATGATTTCTCGAACTTGGGGAGCGTGTTCAGGTCTGGACTTGTCAGTAAAATGTCGAATGAATAGATCTCATATCTGGCTTACCCCATTCTTGGTGCTTCAGGTTGGCGCCAAGGTTGCTCATCCTGTCACCACCGCCTCCTCCGAAGGAGTTGCCATATCCGCCAGCAGCGCCGCCACCGCCATAACCACCGGAACCGTTGGAGTACCCGCCTCCGCTGCCTCCACGATATCTATACGGGCGTTAGTAAAGCTGGAAATATGCCAAATAGTTCTTGTGGCGACGATCATCCAAGACCGTATGTGAAGAAAAACTTACCCGGAAGAGCCTCCGCCGCCATAGCCACCACCACCACCGCCGCTACGAGAACCACCGTATCCGTTGCCGCCGTACGACATGATGTGCGAAACGAAAGGGAAATGAGTTCCTGAAGTGTCGCGGAGTTCGGAAGACGGTTGTGAGAAAAAGTCTCGAGTTAAGGGGTCCTAAAAAATGGATGTGTGATGGAAGGGATCGAGTACTAGACAGATCTCCAAATCTCGAGAAAATTCTCAGGCACTGGTGATCACAGGTACAACGAGAGAAATGGGTTGAATGAGAGAAAAGGTTGGGTGATGGAAGTGAGATTGGGAGAAGATGAAAACAGGAAGTCAAAGAGGTAGTAAAGTCTGCAGCAGGCTGAGTTTCCGAAGGGGCGACTGAACAAATTTTTTTGGTTGGAAGAACCGTTAGGCCATCAGGCCGCTAGGCTACTATAACGCTAGGCTGCAATCTCGGTCGTCTTGGCATCCACTGTCCGCCAAACGGATCGAGCAACCAGTCAACCACCACATTCCCAATTCACTGCACGCTCACTTCACACTTCACCTTCTCTGAAATAGTGAAACTTCATCCGTTCCCTGGTCTTGCTCGATTCGGTGTTCATTTGGTTACAACTGTGCTGCTGGCTTCATCAAATTTAGGATCTGATATGAGGATATCATTTCCCACTATCGTCATCATCATCTTCGGGGTCAGTATATAATACGAGATAGCTTGTCCACCATAGAGAAACCACGTGAGTGTTACATCGGTACCCTACAACGCGCTAGAAATTCGAATGAGTTCTTTGGCTTTTAGAAGGCGTTCAAATCTGATATTGATTCCTATTTCCTGCCAATATCAACTGAAAAGACCACATGCAAGCATTCATAACCATCGGATCCTTGTAATTACAGATTGAGCAGCATCCTTGTCGATATATATGTGAATCAGTCATGATCCCATCCCTGCCCTATGTTTGGGACTGTATAGGTGCATATTCTTTGGTAAGAGGATATGTTCTCAAGCAGGTCACGTGGTCCTTGTTGAGGCAGTCGTCAATGCTACCAGATGCTCGCTCCAGTTTCGTCGAGGCACTACTGAGAGTACCTACTGTACCGTTTTCTTATTGCATGAAATATCTTCTCCAGCATATACAGTTTCTCTACCACGCTGTGGGACAATAGAGTTATTCAACCGTGTGCTTTCCGGTTGGCCGATGCTCCAGCAGTTAGATCCCCCCTGAACCCATCTCCCAGAAACCGATTTCCATCTATCGATTCATTAGCCTGGACTCGTGGGTGCTCGGCAGAAGTTAATCGCCGTTCCGCTTACCTTCGTGGCATGAATGAAGATAGCCACTAGTTCTTCCACGCGGCTAGGAGACAGCTTCGTCGCGTGCTCCTCGATCAGTGCTGTTGACTGTCAGTGCTGTAGCTACTGTTGGATCGCGGTTACACACCTCTCCCCTGCCTCACAGCATCTTGATAATCCGGTCCGGCGTATTGCTCAATCCACTGATAGTACTGGTTGGCCTCTTGGACCGTGTCCGGGTGCGCTATCAAGCGAGTTGCAATGACGCCGTAGCCGAGAAGACAAGGCAGAAGTGCAATCTGCAGCGCCAACCAGTCCTCGGAATGTCCAACATCCAAGACATATCTAAGCGGACGACAGTCAGACTTGATGGAATGCCCTTTCCAGGAGAAACCTTACCTAGTATATGCAGTACATGCTGGTTCCCTGTTAATTTGTGCTCGAGACTGATCGAAAAGGTCTTCCACTTGCCTTGGCTTTCTTCGGCCCTTTCAATATCTGATTTAGACAACCCATATTCCTCACAGAAAGTGATATGGAGAGCGGTCTCCCTCTGGATGTCTGCAACAGCGTTGACTGCCTGTGATATGTACCCGTCAGTAGCTAATCGCCACTCATCCGTCCATTTCATACCTGTTGAATGTCAGCCAAGGTCTTCGCCTTATATGCCGCTAGTGCATTGGCCCGGGCAAATTGTATCTAATAATCAGCGGATATCGAGGCGTTCAGGATAGTGTGGACATACGAGAAAGAGATAGTCTTGTACCAGGTAATGGTTGAACCTTGCCTTGTCGAGGGAGCCTCTTGCAAGTTGCATCACGAAGTCGTGTTGGACATGCTGGGCCCAAGGCTCCCTCACATCGGCGCGTTCTAGGATATAATCGATGAAATAGCCCCTAGTCTCAATTAACCGATCATCCTCAATGTAGTACCCGTGCTGTTTCGGACTTACGGAGCAAATGGCAGCGAATATGTCGAGTGGAAATGGTTTATCGGCCCACTTCCCTTTCCAATGTTTTGGCTGGTTTTGATACCGACTTCCACAAAGCGGCAAGCGGCCTTCACTGCTTCCGGGACTCCTTTCCCAAGTGCCAGATTGGACGCGATTGCAGCTAAATGCCAGTCAAGATTGGAACTGAACGTGGTGAATCCTCTACTCACAAGCGAGCGAACACCCTGTGCCGTGAGTATTATTAGACGTCGAGTATAGTGAGCGTATAATCAACGGCTCGTCTCCACCGACGAGGATATCGGTGACGATTTCTCGTTCCGAATCAGTCCTCGCAGTGACTAGGCCCTCTGTCAACGGAGCGTGGCCGCCTTTGAGAAGGACGTACTTCGGCCCGAGTCCTTGGACCAGTCTCGCCAGCTCAACCAAGCTATCGATATTCTCGATCCCAGGCGCTTGTTTGCCTGCAACCGCAAGTAGCGCCTGCGCCTCGGGGACATTGGGAGTCAATATCGTGGCCAGGGGAAGCATCCGAGAGACCAAGATCTTGACAGCTGACTCCGGAAGTAATTTTGATCCAGTTGTCGCTACCATAACCTGGGGAAGTTTAATTCCAGTTGATGATGCTCAAGTGATGAAGTACTCACTGGGTCGATGACAGCTGATACAGTCGGAAGGCTTTGCAGGGCATCGCATATGACATTTATGGCTGCTTCGGAGGCCACCATACCTAGATAAAAAGATTAATCATGGATTTTCGAACTCAGATCATTGGGAGAACTACCTGTCTTCACAATATCGACCCCAATATCCTCCACGCAAGCAGCGATTTGCTGACGCAGGAAGTCCGGGGGCGTCTCGTGGATGGCTCTGACCCCCATCGTATTCTGGGCGGTCAAAGCCGTTGTCGCTGTCATTGCATAACATCCATGAGCGGCGATGGTTTTTTGGTCGGCCTCTAATCCCCTGCAAGTTTATCGTCGAACATCAGCGATCAGGACATCAATGGCGGGATCGAGGGGATCACGTACGCCCCGCCAGAGCTGTCGGAACCAGCAATTACTAGGATTCGGCGGTTCATGACGGTTGATTTGAGACTAGATGTGACCGGATTACTTCATTTTAATAAAATACGATAGATGCGAATGGGGAATACGGGATGGTGGAGGGGCAAGTTATAGGGTATTTTGATATTTTCATTCTGTTTCCCATGGAGCTCTGATCCATGCCAGGGCTCCACTTGATATAAAAATACGAAATCATACCCCAATATTATTTTCGAAGACGTTCTGTTCGTGACAATTTATTGAGTAAGAAATTGACATCCGTCTGGTCGTCCTCGCCTCAAAACAATAGATACTTCAGGAGTCCCGCATTTTCACCCCAAACTCCCAATAAAAGCCTATATCCATGCCGCGGACCTCGCGACATCCCTAGAATTTTGTTTCATTCCCCGCCGGTAGTTTAAACATGTTCAGTCGGAATCCCCCTCGAAGTCAGATGGATCCGGATCTGCATTCTGTCAGATTGTGTAAGGGCAAGGAGCTGCGGAGTGTACATACCTCTTGCGTCGTATCTGAACGTCCCGCCGACTCGCCCAGAAATGGATTCTTCTACCAGCCGAACTTCGTCCTCTGAAAGCCGTGAATCCGGATCTGCATTGATCGTTTCGAAGACCAGCCCATTATGATCAGGGCCGAGGTCATTGACAAAGTCTAACAAACCGCCTAGAGTGAACGATGTGATGGCCTGGAAGGTGACCTCACGGAGACTCTTGGATTGGACAATGGACGGCAGGACCCTGTCTGTCACACCGTAACCTGAAGTATTCAACTTTTCCAACTTCGGAAGTTGCGTGGCTAGGTGGGAAATATGCGGATCGGTAAAATAGTCGGATACACCCGTAAGGTTCAGTTCTCGAAGATCCTTCAAGCACACGAGCGAATGGAGAAAGGCATCGATATCATCTCTTACGACGTCATCGCCATCCCCTCGTAGACAGAGATATTTTAGATTAGGCTGATTCATCAACGCCAAATGAAAATTCCTTCGCTCCGCCATGGTATATGAGTCTACCTCGAGGCTTTCAAGGTAGACGTCCTCATCAGAAAGAAGCGGTGTGACAATGGCCGCCCCGCTAATGAAGTTCTTGAGTTCGAGGTCTCGCAAGTTCTTGCACTGACGCATCCACGCCAAGAGATCGTCGAAGGATTGACTCTGAGCTGATTCAAGATCAATGGTGCCCTCAAGGTCTTCCAAGTGAAGACTCTCCAAGGCTCTGCAAGGACCGATTTCGGACAGGGACTGGAAGCTGTCAGGCCTAAGTGCAATGTGGAGCTTCGTTAACGATTGGTTGTGAAGCGCGAGAGCCTTGCAAGTTTTGATCTTGATTCCTGCCTCGCTCATGACCTCTAGGGACTGAAGAGACTGGGGTTGGAGACTTGAAATGAATGTTCCAAAGCGAGAATCGCTGTCGTCTGCAAACCTAGAGCGTTCAATGAGAACATTTCCTTGGCACATTGACTGTATGGACATACCAGGAGTACATCATAAGGGATCGGAACTTGGGACAGTGTGACCGAAGTAATGGTGAGAGGTCACTCTCACCAATGGCTTTCCCATTGAAGAGGCACAGGTATTGGAGATTAGGCATTCGCAAAACCCATCTCCTAAGGGCATCAGCAGAAACTATATACCGATGAGCACCATTTGGGAAATCTGATACGACAGGAAGAAAGGGGAACATCAGAGACGTACCTTGTCCAGCAGTCATGAGATCCTCGATGAAAGGTGCCTTCAAGCTGATTGCTATGATTCTAGGTCAACAAATGCAACAACCTAAGGGAACTTGGCCTACCCTCGCCGATGGCTTCTACAGTGGCATCCGAGTTCAACCGTTCGCCGGGTTTGATCCAGACTCTGAACTGTGTCATGTCACCTTTGAAGAAGTCACTTATGACATCAGCCTTCACTACAGAACAAGAGACAGGGAGTGTACTCACCGGAAAAGAGGTTGTCGCGTTCTTTTGGCATTGAAGTCGTCTAGGAGCTCTCGCAGGTCTCTCAGGTCTAGCGAATGGATGTACCTGCAATAGGGGAAGAATGTCTTGTCCACTGCAGACAACGCCAAACTTCGCCAGAGGCCAGAGATCCTCTGCGCATCGCGGCCCTGGTTGTCATCGGGATACCATTCCCTGACGGGTCGAGCATATTGATATCTAGCATGGCTGATATTAGGGACCATTCGCCATGGATGTCATGGGCTTAGTTACCGATATAAAGCAGTCAGGGCAGGCACCGTCAACCGTTTGCTGGATATCGAGCAATTGAACAATGTATGAGAGTCTCGCTGATCCGCCAAATGACCGAATATAATTGGAAAAATATCATCGGGTAGATAGACCGCCATGACGAGCGTCTACCACGACTACTGGGATGGACTTGATCCTTCGCGTTCAAGAAAGTGATGTCTTGATGATGACGGGGCACTCGAACGCGCCCACAATGAAAGAGACGATTAAAAACCCCTTGAATTTGAAGCCGGACAAATGCGACTATTGAGAAGAGAAATTAATGAAGTTCAACCCGCCGCTTGAACTGTTAATTTGATGGGTGGGTGAACGCGTTTGATCTTTGAGTTGGAGGGGATGAGCGGCAGGGAAGGTATTAGCGACCAAGTCTTGCATTCACAGGCAGTGAGCTTCCAGCCGTATCATGAGCACCATGAAAGCATTAATATCGTATTATGCCTTGTATCTTCTTGTCCTATTTTAAACAAGGGGTTTAGTGATAATGGCTCTTATAAATGGCTCTTGGATAGGACATTGACGCCTCGACCCCTTGACGGACATCATCGACGCGGTCGGCTAAACTTGCCAGAGATGAACGCGTCATGAACAAAGACCTGACAAGATACATGCAACATTAGATGCCACTGGACCTCCGACTACACACTTGTTAACTGCATCTTTGTCGAAGAGCATTCAATACTTTCGCTTTATTGATGATTGTAAACTGATAGCACTGTCTCGCTCATCCATCTTGCAACCCCCGGGTTGAGCGTGTCTTCTCAGTGCAGGTCTCGCCATTATGGCTTCGTTATCATTCGCCTTACTACCAGAGGCAGCGTCTCAGTTCTATGACATGCTGTCATGCCTTGCTAAGTTTAGCGATACTGTTTCAATTGAAGCCCGTGAAGATCGTGTACGAAGTCCCGGCAGCGTCTTGTCTAAACATTTCTCGTTAACAGTGCTCTAGTTGTTGATATGTACTCTTAATTCATCAAGGTCGGGATATGCTGGCTTCACACTCGACTATCCACAATTTTTCTCGGAATATAGTTTCAACCTGGCACGACCAACAACTAGTTCGACAAGCGTAAACAAGTACTCTTTTCGGATTCTCAACAAGGTCTGGTCTGAAGCTTTCGACGAAGTGTATCCGACTGATCTCCGATAGGCACTCATCTCCGCATTCAGAAGCCGTGTGGCTGACCAGAGGACACGGAATACGACTGTTGATAAATGGGTTGTCACGGTGCAAGATCGCCTAGACGAAACCGAGTGTAGACTGGTCATTCAAGCCATCTGCAATGGAGGTGTGTCAATACTGCTGGGACGATGTCGCTGACGCTGGACCCTAACGTTGCGTAGGCATCACGAAAACGTACAGATTAACATTTGAGGAGGCAGAAGTCACGTTCGCTTTGTTCGAGAAGAATGAAGCCAAGAACTGCTGGGTGATTTCCTCTACCATGCTAAAAGAGAATACGGATTTCTTTGGACCTCGAGCGGAGCAACTAGACATCTGCCATGAAAATGGCAAGATCAGCTTCATCAGCTTCACTGAGAAGATAGTAAACGCCAAGAAAGGTATGAGATTCCACGATCTTTGGGAGTAACCGCGGAATCGCTGACTTTTATCTAGAAGTCCTAAAGCATCCCTTGCAGACTACTATAGCAATCAACGCCCCCGACTTCGAGGAGTGTGAAGTCCTTGAACAGTTGCATATCACTATTAGCGTCAAAGAATTCCGGTCCGTTGTGGCCCATGCCGCATCGCTGAATGTTTCACTCCGAGCGACATATTCTCGCCCATCGAGACCCCTGCAATTCAGCTACGGGCTCAATGGGGTCAAAAGTCAATTCATTCTCATGACGGCGGGGGAGTACCGTGGACCTCAAGTACAACCGACGGCGCAAGAACCGCTGTCAGTCTTGAGCCGCCCGACCAACATCACCGTTCCCATAACTGCAGACAACACCATGGGGGCTCCGCCGGTTCCTCGTATGGCTCAACGGAAGCCTAATGAGAGCAATCGGGCGCTTGGGCGGGTAAGTCCGGTCAAAGCCAAGGCAGTCTCGCAGCAGAATGAGACTCTGTTTGTTCGGGATGACGACGAGGCGTGGGATCCGCCAAACTTTGATACGGAGGAGTCGGTGCGGTGGGATGCTAGCGGTGATTTCGTAAGTATGCACCCAAGGAATACCAGAACAATTGTCTTACTTGCTGCAGAGCCAACTCCAGTCCTTCCGGGATAGTGGTACAGTGAGCGGCCAGTCCGCCGGCCCTGCGACTGAAAATGTGGATACCGAAGTGCCAGCGACGCAGCGCGTATCTCAGGTAGGTTGATCGAATTGCACTTTGACACTTTCCGCTGACATGGAACAGATTCGGGGTCTTTGGGGCTAAGAGCTAACCCCGGGTGCAATTCTGGTATCCGGATGCCGTCAATCGAAATCATGACATCTGGGACACTACCAATGTTAGAACAGCGGCGGAATCATTCCGCTACCTGTATCCAAGAAGTCGCACAGCCAGCTCCGAGGCTGACAACGACACCTTGAACTTCGAGCTCGTTGCACCGGTCTTGCACATCACCATTCGGCGCGGTTGGTAGACCACAGTTTCCATGCTCGCCCCAGCCCCACGCTAACACCTTATTAGTCGTCGATACTGCCATACAATGCTCACTCCCAGTGGCAATCATGGAAATACGAGGAAGGCCGTTTGGGCAAAGCTGGCCATGGTCATTTCTGCCCCAAGACAACATTTCACCGCTCCGGAAAAGAACATATATGCTGCCCCAGCTTGCACCCACGTCCTTCCAGTCTGTAATGCTAGGTGGAGCATCGGAAATGACGTTCCATTTGTTATTGCCAAGGATAATGTGGGCACCAGAATCCGGGGAGCCAACAATGTACGTAAATTCGCGGCCACACACAACCCGGATGGCCTTGAACGGAATGCTCGATAACTTCCGCGGCGTCCAACATTTGTCGATAGGGGGCTGACCTATTTGACCTTTACGCCCGCTTCCCCAACCATAAACGTCTCCGTCACTCAAGACGGCAACCATGTGGCTCATGCTTGCGGATATGTCGATGATGCTAGTGCCTGGTGGTGGGAAGCCTTCGATTTCGCACGGCTGGGGGCTCGTATGCCGGTGAGCCCCTTGGCCTAACTCTCCTTTGCTGCCATATCCACAAGTGAGCACTCGATTATCGAGAACAAAAGCGGAGGCCTCCCAGGTCGCTGCGCATATATTTACTGGAGAAGGATGTAGCGACCCGGACTTGATCAGCTGTACAGGCACAAACACTGGACTTGATTCCTTTCTCTCGGAAATGTCGACACCAGTAGGACCGTGATCGTGAGTTCCCGCTGCAAAGACCTGACCAGTGCTCGTCAAGAGAATCGTATGATTGCCGCCAGCGACGATCTGCACCCGCTCTGTAGTGCTCAATCCTTCAGGAACGGGCATAATAGTTGGGGTTGATATGTCGTCGTTATGACCAAGACCGAGTTGGCCGGAACCATTCGAGCCCAAGCAGAATAGCGGCATACTTGACCACGACGGCTATGAGCAGCCCTCGTCCGCCGGATGACCTGTCCAGGACTGGGTGCTAGCAAGTTGGACTTGAAGTAAGCCTTTAGATGTCACCAATCCTCTGTTGGCGGCATGCTTGAAGTCGACGGGGGAGTAATGTATTCCACGATGAGTTCCACTTAAGAACATATACGAATTGCAAATTGATGACTTTTAAAATGAAGCTGTCGAGCGTTAAAGGTGATGCAGATGCACGTGACTTATAAACACCATCACGTGCTGGGCCCGGCCGCTGGCACCGTACCAACGGTATGTTTACAAACAGTGCGGTCTCAAGATATCTGAACCTTGCGTGCAATCTACAGAACCATATTTCCGTCCAAAGCGAACATCGTTTAGAGCCGATCAAAATGGATACTGCACCGAAGAACTCGTCGTTATTTGACGTATTTCTACGACTCCGACCCGCACCCTCCAAAGCGAATGAGCGATTTCTGGACGTTGAGCCGACAGAAGCGGACTGCAAGCCGACGCACATCACCATCAAGCCGCCTTCGAACGACCATCGGAAGAGGGCAGTGGAAAAGTTTGCGTTCACGAGAGTGTTTGAAGAATATGCTCAACAACTCGACATATTTGAGGGCATAAAAGCTCGCCACCTGATCGAAGGGGTTGTCGGCGTGGATGGACAACCTGGACGGGATGGACTGCTCGCTACGCTCGGAGTGACGGGTTCTGGAAAGGCATGATGAGTATCTGACCGATCACAAGTATGGTATACTGACATAGACTGGGCAGAGTCACACAATATTGGGATCGAAATCCCAGCGAGGCCTCACCCAGCTCTCTTTAGAGGTCTTATTCCGAAGCCTCTCCTCCCATCTCGTACACCCACACAGCGCTTCCGCAGTGTTCCCATCATTATGCGCCTCGGACATCTCTGATGCCCAGCTTCTCCCTGCGAACGTGTTCCTTGAGAACTTGTTCGGCGATGGCCAGTCTGAGCGGGGACGAGTTTCCAGAGCGCAGACGCCGTTACCGGTATGCACACCTATTTCTTTCCGCAACTCAACCTACCAACAGCCTGGCACCCGCAATTCTCCTAGCAAACGTACGAATTATCACTGTGGGATCTCCAATGTCGACGCCGACAATGCAGCGCAACTTGCTCACCAGGAACGCTTCAAACGCGGCTTTGTGCAAAGCGGTCAACTTCACACTCGCTTGCAATCTGCCATTGATCCCCCAACGACAATCCGGCCCGTATGCGTCGCTACCAACACCATTCCTACTTCACAAGTCACAAAAAGTGCACATCAGCTAAACAATTCGCCTTCAAAGGATTCGACCTCGTTCCTTAGCCTCCCGCCCACACAATCCCGCCGAATCCAAATCCCGCGCCTTTCGACCCTACCACAATCGCCTGCCCTCCCCGAAAATGCCGGCGTTCCTGCCGACGGCAACGCCGAATACTCGATCATCATCTCCATGTACGAAGTCTACAACGACCGGATCTTCGACCTGCTATCCGGCAGCGCCGTGAATGGGCCTCCTGCGTCGTTGTCGTACAAGACGGGAGGTACCCTGAAAGAGCGACGCCGGGCGTTATTATTCAAACCGACGGAGATGTCGCCGGATCGGAAAGTTGTGGCGGGGTTGCGTAAACTGGTGTGTAGCACCCTTGATGAAGCGCTGATGGTTCTCGAAACAGGTCTCTTAGAACGCAAGGTCGCTGGTACGGGGAGCAATGCGGCGAGTTCGCGGAGCCACGGATTCTTTTGCGTGGAGGTGAAGAAGAGAGATCGGATCGCAAAGGGGCGGTGGGAAGGAAGCACGATGACGATCGTCGATTTGGCTGGTTTGTGATCGAGATGTTGAATTGCGTGAATAGAAAACTAATGGACTCAGGATCCGAGCGCGCTCGTCAAGCGAAGACCGCTGGCGCCACACTTGCAGAGGCTGGAAAAATCAATGAGAGCTTGATGTATCTCGGACAATGCATGCAGCTCCAAAGCGACAACCAAGATGGAAGCAAGGTACGACAATGTTACATCTACCAGTCTCCCGCTATCATCTGCTAATACGATGCCATTTGACAGAATA
This sequence comes from Eremomyces bilateralis CBS 781.70, assembly GCF_010015585.1. Lineage (NCBI taxonomy): Eukaryota > Fungi > Ascomycota > Dothideomycetes > Eremomycetales > Eremomycetaceae > Eremomyces > Eremomyces bilateralis. The sequence goes on from NW_022985074.1 coordinate 680,121, forward strand.
TCGTTCCTTTCCGACAATGCAAGCTGACCGAGCTGCTTTTCTCGAACTCTTTCCCATCCGCTCAACACCAAATGAGCCAATCACGTACTCCCCAGAAGTCCATCATGATCGTCACAGCAGATCCAATGGGCGATTTCAACGCCACATCTCAAATCCTCCGCTACTCGGCCCTTGCCCGAGAAGTCACCGTGCCTCGCATTCCTTCCCTCACGAGTCAGATCCTCTCCGGCAACGCGAACCTCCCTAGCAGCCGTATGGACCACAGCAACAACCAGAACCCCGCGAATGGCATGCTTGCCGAGGAGCTCGAATCATCACGCGAAGACATCGCGCGTCTATCCGAGCAACTCGAGGTCCTTTCCGTACATCTCACGAAAGAGACCTCCCGGCGGCGCGCTGCTGAGGCAAGTTGGAAAGCCATGGAAGAACGCATGCAATCCGTCGAACAGAACATCCGAGACGAGATGCTGGAAGAGATGGAAGTGCGGGTCGAGGCGGAGCGACGGCGGTGGAAAGGCGCATGGGATGAGGAGGCCGATCGGTATGACGAGCATATGGATCGGAAGTTGGAGATCCTGGCGCAGGGAATCAAGATTTATGAGGATCCGGAACCGGGCACCGTGGACCAGGTGCAGGAGCTGGAGGATGAAAATGCATCGTTGAGGAGGAAGATACAGGACTTGGAGAGGGAAATGGGCGCGAGGACACCATCGAAGAAGCAGCGGGTGCTGAAGTCGAGGAAGTGGGAAGTTGATGTGAACTTGGAGAGCCCCTGATGTTGCAACGATTTTGTTTGTTCTGGCACGCATTTGGAGACTGTTTGAATATTAGCATTGGCGTTAGCACGTTATGACGTACGAGAAGGAGTACATACCTGAGGAATAGATTTCGGTATCTTGACTAAAATGCCTGTCAAAGATGCTCTCCTTGCTGAAGCTAGTCCATAGGGTCGTACGGAGACCGAATCATACCTCTGGGTGTAAAGGATGTTTAAGCTAACCTATGTATGAGGATGGTAGCGTGTTCATACGTTCTGCAACGTTTTCCTTCTTTGCATCAGAGAGATCTGTTTGCTAATCAACGAGATCTGCTGTTGCAGAAGGGTCAGCTCGTCGCTCGTTCCATTGGCCACGCCCGCGGTTTCTATCAGATCATTTGCATTTGGAGCTTCATGTACCATGCCCGTTCCACTGCATGTAGGACACGGCCGCCTATGGGTCGTTGGCGACGTGCTTGGTCCGCCCAGCGTTTCATCCTCTAGAGGCTGAGGAAGCATACTGTATTCGTTCGACTGATCATCGAGGTTCAACGGCCCAATGACACGATATCCACTCTCGAAAACGAACGGCCGATTTTCGGCATCGGTCACCATCGGGTTTGGCGGAGGAGGAGAAGCAGCTGGCTGGTGTGGTTCAACGGCGGGAACCACATGACCCGCCTGCGCGGCACGTTCGGCATTCTTTTTCTGCCGCCGCTGCATCGCATACAGCGAGCGTCGATCGATCTTCGCCAGCGGCTGGGTCGGCGCATCACCACGGGCATGGAGCAATGACATCTTCGCCTTCGATGCGAGCACCTCGGAAACCTGCTCACCAGTAGTCTGCGCAATGATTTGCACGATATCGGTGGCGCCGGTGCTGGCGGTCAAGACGATGCCGGATCTCAGAATCGCGTCCTTCACCCATCGCTGGGTGAACTGCACGCCTCGCTTGGTATACTTCCTCTTTTTCCGCCCCGCAAGCAGTGCTTGCTCCGCCGCCGTTTCATCGATTTGCGGGTTGCACGTGTGCAGTTGGCAGGTATTGGACACGACTACCTGACCGGGCTGGTCGCGGGAGGCAATGGCTCGAACGCGCCATTCACAGCCGGTTTCATTGTATCGGCACACGTAGACCGCGCGGGTCGAGTCTTTCTTCACACATCGCGACAGGAACTTATCGCGCAACGACCACGCGTTGATGGCGTGCCGGAGGGCATCCCATGTTGGATAGACAGTACCGGGGGTGGGAATGGGGACGTCGAGGGCCGGCGGGGGAGCGGGCGACGTCTGGCTTTCCTCTTCGGAGGAGAGACCTTCGTCGGGATCGGATGGAGTTTGAGGGTTGAGAGATGGATTAGCCATGATATGTGGTCCGGTGGTAATGAAACGTCTGGTCATGGGCAGCCGAATTGAGGTTGTAATGCCATCATGATATCGGTTTCCATTAGCACGTGAGACACGTCTTATGTCATCCATCTACGAACAACAGCACAACAACAGAGCAACAGAACAACAAAACAACAAAACAACAGAACAACAGAACAACAGAACAACAGAACAACAGAACAACAGAACAACAGAACAACAGAACAACAGAACAACAGAACAACAGAACAACA